>NW_004524644.1:4990701-5007025 GCF_000260255.1 Octodon degus | reverse complement strand
TTCTGACATTGCCAGTTAAACAGAAGACCCAATGCTATTATGGGCTACTGGACTCTTTTAGAATATTTTGCTGAGTTTACGCACCTATAATATTCAATAATGGAACTTAGAAAAAATGGGGTATACCGATGAATGTCCATTTTGTATATGTGTATTCAAAGTGGTTGTGATAGATATATAGTAGCATTCTCTTAATGAATAGAATGATTTGTTCTAATGGTGTTTGTAAATAGGATCTCAGGTCCGCATCTTGTACAGCAATTAGCCACTAAGAAGAATATATACAGTGTGTTATTTGTTGAAACTACTTCTGATTTGATTTGAAACTGTCTCATTGCTGTTTATCAATAAAATTTTGAAAAAAACAACAAAACAAAACCCAATGGCTAACATAATTCTAAATAGGGAAAAACTGAAATATTTTACTCTCAGATCTGGTATAAGACAAGGATGTCCTCTATCATCCTTCCTATTCAATATAGTTCTGAAATCATTAGCTAGAGCCATTAGAGAAGAGAAAGAAATAAAAGGAATAAGAATAGGGCAGATGACATGATACTTTACTTGCAAGACCCAAAAAACTCCACCAAGAAGCTACTAGAATTGATACACAAATTCAGTAGCATAGCAGGATACAAAGTCATTACTCAAAAGTCAGTAGCATTCCTCTACACAGATAACAAACACACTGAGAGAGAAACAATACCTTTCATAATAGCACCGCAGAAAATGAAATACCTTGGAATTCATCTAACTAAAGAAGTCAAAGATCTTTTCAAGGAAAATTGTAGTACTCTGAAAAAAGAGATCATAAGAGAATTTCAGAAAATGGAAAGATATTCCCTGCTTCAGGATAGGAAGAGTGAACATCGTGAAGATGGCCATACTCCCAAAATTGTTGTATAGATTTCATGAAGTCCCTATCAAACTACCATCAACTTACCTCCCCGACCTACAGAAATCATTCCTAAAATTTATTTGGAACTAGAAAAGACCTAGAATAGCAAAGGCAATCCTAGCCAACAAAGACAAGGCAGGAGGCATTACAATTCCTGACTTGAAATTATACTACAAAGCTACTGTGATAAAATCAGCATGATACTGGCAACAAAATAGACCTGAGGATCAATGGAGTAGATTAGAAGATGCAGAAGCCTCTGCAAACATACTTAGCCACCTTATCTTTGACAAAGGGGCCAAACATGCTTACTGGAAGAAAGATAGCCTCTTTAACAAATGGTGCTGGAAAAACTGGCTCTCTACATGCCGAAAACTGACCCAGGTCTATCACCATGCACTAAACTAAAGTCAAAATGGATAAAAGATCTAAACATTAAAACAGAAACACTAAGTCTCATGGAAGAGAAAGTAGGAAGAACTCTTGAAGACATAAGGGTAGGCAAAGAGTTCATGAAGAAAAATCAAATTGCACAGTTAACACTTGAAAGAATTAACAACTCGGAACTCCTCTGATTGAGAAGTTTTTGCACATCAAAAGAAATTACCAACAAAGTGAAAGGACAACCCATAATTTTGGAAAAAATCTTGACTAATAAGCACTCAGACAAAGGTCTGCTCTCTAGAATTTATAAAGAAGTAAAAAACACTAGGGTCCCAAAATTTAAAGACCCAATCCAGAAATGGGCATCAGAGATGAACACACACTTCTCATAGGATGAAATTAAAGAAGAAAATAAATATATGAAAAAATGCTCCACATCACTAGCCATCTGTGAAATGCAAATTAAAAGAACACTGAGATACCATCTCACCCCAGAAAGAATGACTATCATAAAACAATCACCCAACAACAAGTATTGGAGAGGCTGTGGAAAAGGAACCCTTATCCACTGCTGGTGGGAATGTAGACTGTTGCAACCATTATGGAAATCAGCGTGGAGACTCCTTAAAAAACTAGGACTAGAAATCCCATTTAAACCAGCTATCCCCACTAGTGGGAATTTTCGAAGAGGAACTCAAAATGTCGTATCATAGTGATATATGTGTACCTATGTTTACTTTTTTATTTTTTTTTTTATTTTTTGTGGAACCAGGGATTGAACTCAGGCCCTTGTGCTTGCCAGGGAAGTGCTTATCCCACTGAGCCATCTCTGTACCTATGTTTATAGCATCACAATTTGTGATAGCCAAATCTTGGAAACAACCAAGATTCACATCACCTGAGGAATGGATGAAAAAGATGTGATATTTTTATACAATGCAATAATACTCAGCTATAAAGATTGATAAACTCAATGCCTTTATATTTAAGTGGATGCTACTTGAAGATATACTCATAAGTGAAATAAACCAGACCCACGTGTGTAAATATCATGTAATCTCCCTAGTATAAGAACTCAAAGGAAGAAATAAAAATAGAAAGGCATAACACAATTAAAAGGAAAGCAAGAACTTGATTATTTAACAAAGAGAGGGCAAGGAGAAAAACTAGAAAACATGACAGGGGCAAAGTCATACATTTATATGCCCAAGATGGGAAAGGCAATGGTCCTGAGAATCTTCAGCATGTTTTTGAAAATAGCAGTTAATTGGTAGGTTCACACCCTGACTCTATATGCTGATACCTGTGAATGAAGCAACTGCACTGAAGAAAGCAATGTGTAATTGTAGGGTCATGCTTGGAATACCTGTCATTCTGATCTTCTAATTACATACTGCTTGTCATGACATACCAATTACAGCCATATTCTCTCAAGTAAATGTTTGTTTGAAAAAAAGGTAATAAATGAAAACATGCTACAAAAAAGTCACAGGACTGTCCTGCTACAAGGCTTTATATTGTTAGATTTCTAAATTTCTGTGTAAAAATATGTAAATGCTTATTCTTATTTATCTTTTTAATATTTTTTCTTCATATTCTGGAGGGACTCGAAGTTTAACATATCAATATTTGATGGAAAATATCTGCTCCATGTTATGTCTAAGATGTTTGATATTCAGACAGATAGTGAAGTTAAGCTCAACTGCATATATTATAGGGTAATAGTATCATTAAGCTTTTCTCCTGGAGGGCTAACTACCTAAGTTTGCAAACCAAAAATTAAAGAAAAAGAAAGGCTACAAGGACAGCCAACATTTTGGCCCTAGCCTTTCAAGGTCAGTAAGGACTCAGGAAATAGGACAACCTGTATTGTAATATCCTGTAACTCAACTGTGTCCCAGATTTTCTGATCAGGAAGATTTTGGGGCCACAGAGGAAAGTGATTGATGATGTAGAGTGTGCCTAAGGAGAGTCACATGGAGAGAAAACATTCTCTCAAGCTTTCACAGAAAGCAAATTGGTCAAGCAATGGCCATGACTCATCCATATGGCTGACACTGACAAAGGATCTACAAACTGAGGTACAGGGTTTCAGGTTAAATCTTGAGGGGATTTGACTGACCTTACCAGATACAATTTACACTTCTTGTTATATAGGTCTTGCTCTTTGTTGGTCTTAATCATCCAGCAGAGAAGTACAAAAATGAAGTATAAAAAGTAAAGCCATACTAATATGATGAGCTGTAAAATACTCAAGTCAAAAACTTTGGACATCGACAGTCTTATGGAAAACCCACTACTATTATGGACTATTGGACTATATTGGGATATTTTGCTGAATTTATGCACCTACAGTATTTAAATGACAATGGAATGCCCTTCTGTGACAAAACTAACCAAAAAGAGGGATACAAATGAAGGACCATTTTGTATCTGTATACTCAAAATAATTAGGATAGATATACAGCTCCACTCTCAATTCAATGAATAGAGAGGTTTATTCTAATAGTGTTTGAGACAGGATATCATGTCTGCATCTTGTACAATGAATAACCACTATGATAGCAATATGCAATACATTAATTATTGAAAATATACTAGTAATCAGTTGTGAAACTGTCTCATTGCTATTTGTTTCTCAATAAAAATATTTTTTAAAAGAGAAGTCATGCAATATGTGACCTAATTTTTTTCACTTAACATTATGATGTGTGGCACACAGGTACCAATGTACCACATATACACACATGTGCCTAACACAAGGTGCACGTTCATGTGCACACGAGTTTAATCATGATATACTGCACACAGTACTAATAAAAAATTAACTTAAAATAGAAAGGGGATACAAATGAATGACCATTTTGTATCTGTATATACAAAATAGGATATACATATACAGCTACTTTCTCTTAATTCAATGAAAAGAAAGATTTGTACTCATAGTGTTTGGACAGAATAGCATGTCTGCATATTGTACTATGAATAACCACTACAAAAACAACAATATGCATTGTATTAATTATTGAAACTGTCCTATGAATCAATTTTGAAACTGTCTCATTCCTATTTCTTTTTTAATAAAATTAATAAAAAAAATGAAGCAGACAAAGAGAAAGAAAAAAAAATAGACCCAGATCTCTATTTCTCTCTTGATCCAGAGAGCATCCTCTTTCTCTCTTGATCCAGAGGGTATTTTGGTAAGGATTGCATTAAATCTGTATAACAATTTTGGGAGTATGGCCATTTTCCACAAAGTTGGTTCTTCCTATCTGGGAGCATGGAATATCTTTCCATTTTCTGAAATCCTCTTTGTTCTCTTTTTGAGTATTATAATTTTCATTGTATAGATCTTTTAATGCCTTTGTTAGAGGAATTTCTAAGTATTTCATTTTTTTAGATGCCGTTACAAAGGGTATTGTTTCTCAAATTTTCTCAGTGAGTTTGTTGTCTGTGCAGAGGAATGCTATTGATTTTTGGGTGTTGACTTTGTATCCTGCTATGTTACTGAATTTGTTTATTGTAGGAGTTTCTTCATGGATTTTTTTTGGGTCTTCCATGTAGAGTATCATATCATCTATGCATAATGATAGTTTATCTTCTTCATTTCTCTCTGCTGTCTAATGGCTCTGGCTAATGTTTCAAGAACTATATTGAATAGGAGTGGTGATAGTGTACATCCTTGTCTTGTATCTGATTTTAGAGTAATGGCTTTCAGTTTTTTGCCATTTAGAATGATGTTGACTATTGTTTTGTCATGAGTGGCTTTTATCAAATTGACGTATAGACCATCTATTCCAGTTTTCTGTAGTTTTTATCATGGATGAGTGTTGGACTTTGTGAAAAGTTTTGTCTGCATCTATTGAGATGATCAAGTGGTTTTTGTTTTTGGCTCTGTTGACATGCAGTATTACATTTATAGATTTATGCATCTTTGCATCCCTGGGATGAATCCTAACCTGGTCATGGTGTCTAATCTTGCTGATGACTTGCTGCATTCTATTTGCTAGTATTTTATTGAGAATTTTTGCATCTATATTCATGAGTGAGATTAGCCTATAGTTCTCTAAAGTCTGCTAATCTGCTAAGTCACTAAATTTCCAGACTGGTTTTAGGAATAGGGCTGGGCTAGAATTATAGAGTTTGTTTGTTTGCTTTTTAGTTTTATGGACTTGTTTGAAGAGACTTGGAGAGAGTGAAGCCATCTGAACATGAGCTTTTCTTTTTTGGGAGGGTTTTTTTGTATTATTGATTGAATTTCATTACGTTATTTGTTCATTTAGGGTTTTTATGTCTTTTTGGTTCAGTTTTGTGAGGTTGTGTCTCAAGAAGCTTGTCCGTTTCTTCTAGAATTGCAATTTGTTAACATACAGCTTTTCAAATTGCAATTTATTAACATACAGCTTTTCAAAATAATCACATAATTATATTTCTGTGGAATCAATTATGATAGCTTCCTTTTCAACTCTTAATTTTACTTATTAGGGTTTTTTCTTTTTTTCTGTTTTCTAACTGAAGGTTTGCTAATTTTGTTTCTCTCCAAATAACCAATGCTTTCATTGTATATTAATGTATTTGGTTGTTACAGGGTCTCACTACACAGCTTGGACTCATAGCGGTCCTCCTGTTTTCAGCCTACCCAGCGCTGGGATTATAGGTATGTACCAGTATGCCTGGATTCTGTGGCTGGCTCAGACCAATCTGGGGGTGGGGCTGGTGCACCATGTGGTGTTAGGGATCAAACCGCGGCCCCTGTGATTGCCTAAGCTTACCTAAGCAGGCTCTTTAGTCCACTGAGCTATCTCACTGGCCCCAATCAATTGTATTTTTGTTGGTTTTTTTTCCTGTTTTTTCTTATTTTTCCTACTATAAATTCTGGTTACTTTGTGTTTTTGTCACATCCTTGAAATGATTATTTGAAGAAAAATTTTCTATGTACCCACTAATTTCTATAAATTTTTTCATTGGTATTGTTTTTGATGTTTTCACTGGTTTAAAGAAATTATTAAAATTCCCTCTGACTTCCTCAGTGACCCATTGTTTTCTTCAAGTCTGTTATTCAGTCTCCATGTAGTTGTGTAATTTCTAATTTTTTAAAAAAATATTTTTAGACAAGGTCTCCTATGCAGTTTAGGCTGGCCTTGAGCTCACTTTGTAGCCCAGGCTAGTCTTGAACTTGCAGCCATCCTCCTGCCACAGCCATCCTGCCTCAGCTTCCTAAGTGCTGGGATTAAAGGCATGCACCACCAAACTTGGCCTGCTTTCATTGTTTTCTGTCTATTTCATTATGATGAGAGTGGAAACAGGATATCATGTCAAGTGTTTTGAATTAGTTATGATTAGTTTTGTGGCCTACTATGGGGTCTGTTCTAGAGAAAGTTCAAAATGCTGATGAAAAGAATGTATATCCTGTTAGAATGTTGTATAAATGTGTTAAATTCATCTGATTTATATGCTAGTTTAATTCTGATGTTTCTTTGTTGGTTTTTGTCTGGGTGAACTGTGATTTGATGAGTAGAGTATTGAAATATTTGGCTATTGGTGGTCCTGATGGGAAAATGGTGAGGGAATTTAGAAAATAAAGAGGCAGGCTGCAGTCAGGTGGAGGTCCTCTCTCCTGACTGGGGGAAAACTGAACAAGCACTGGAGGAGTATTTATTTATACTCTTTTACAAAATTAGTACCAGGAGACACAAGATTGCCTAGTGACTAAGGGCTGAAATTGTCCAGGCAGGATGTCTTTCTCAAGACTGAGGTAGTGTCACTGCTTTAGATCCTGTAGCTTTGTCCTGCCCCAACACATGAGACCAATTTCCAGCTTTAGCTCCTCCCAACAAAATATCTCATTATTACTGTAATTGAGTCTATCCCTCTCCTTAAGTGTAATAGTGTTTTATAAATTTGGGTGCTATAGCATTAGGTACATACAGATTTGTAATTGTTATATCTTGACTTTTGAGTATTTTTGTCTCTTACTCGTTTTTTGTTTTTCCATCCTTTTGCATTGTTTTTAATTGTAAAGTGAGTTTATAGGTAGTAAATTGTTGTGTATGTTTTTTATCCATTCAGCTGGTCTCTAGCTTTTAAATGGAGAATTTACTGTTTATGTTCAAGATTATAGAAACATAAGAATTTACTGTTATAATTTTGTTTTCACCTATTTTTGTGTATTTTTTTTCCTCTTTCTGTATTTGTTTGGTTTGGTGGTTTAATATATTGATAACATACTTTTTTGTCTATTTTTCTTTTACATGTCTATTCTTCTAGTGTGAGCTATACTCTCATTTGCTATTATGCATGGTTTCCTTTCACTTCTGGACATGGAACTTTCTGTGCTTCTTGTAAGGCTGTTTTGGTGGTAATGAATTCCCTTGTATTTTATCTATTTTGTAACATCTTTTCTCCTTTGTTCCTGAAAGATTGTGTTGCTGGGTATAGTAATCAAGCTTATTATTTTCTTTTAGGATTTAGAATTTATCATTCCATTCCCTCCTGGACTGTAAGGTTTTTCCTGATAAATCTGTCATTAATCTAATGGGACTGTCCTTAAATGTGACATGGTTCTTGCCAATTTCAAGTTTTTATTTCTCTTGCATCTTTTAGACTATAATACGCCATGGTAATGATCTTTTATGGTCATGTCTGGTTAAGGTTGCATAATGTCCTGTACATGGATGTACATCGTTTTTTGTTTGATATCCATATCTTTGCCAAGGAAGTTTTCTGTTATTACTTTGTTGAATGAGCTCCTTGCCCTTAATCTTTTCTCTACCTTCAGGAATTCTATAGATGCAAGTGTTTAATAGTATTACATAGGTGTTTTTTCTTTTGCTTTTCATTTGAATATTTTAAGCAATTTGTCAAGTTCTCACATTCTTTCTTCCACTTGACCTAGTCTGTTGTTGAGGCTTCACCTGCACCTTTATCAAGTTCATCTGCAAGATTTGTTTCTTATTCTGAATCTCTTTGTTGAGTTTTTCAATAGCCTTCCCATCCAAATTTTGTGTGTGTGTGTGTGTGTGTGTGTGTGTGTGTGTGTGTGTGTGTGTTTTACAGGGAATCAAATTCAGGACCTTGTACTTGCCAGATGGGCCCGGTGCTGCTATGTGCCTAGCCCAGCCCCACTGAGCTTTTCATAAACTATTTTTCTAATTTTTAAAAAATATTTATTTGGTACAGGGTCTTGCTACACAGCTCAGACTCAGTGATCCTCCTGTCTCAGCCTTCCCAATGCTGGGATTACAGGCATGCGCCACTATGCCTGGTTTTGGTGGCCAGCACACTGAGCCTGACTTTCTGGGGCCAGCATGGCACAAGGACCCAGGGTACTTGGGATCAAACCTGGGTCCTTGTGTTTGCCAGGCAAGTGCTTAGACTGCCAAGCTATCTCCCCAGCCCAATCTTTTCTCTTTTAGTTGACTTCAAGAACTACATCCATTTACTTTCTTTGAAATATGTAACTATAGAATTATGTTTTGGAATGCCATAGTACTTTTCTGTCTTTTTGAGACAGGATCTTGCTATGCAGTTAGGGTTGGCCTTGGGCTCACTTTGTAGCCATGGCTGATCTCAAACTTGAAACAACAATCCTCCTGCCTCAGTCTCCCAAGTGCTGGGATTACAAGTGTGTGCTATCATGCCTGGCTTGCCATAGTACTTTTTAATACATTTCTTGTGTCCTTACATTGAGACTTACACATATGGTAGGTTAGGTTTCTCTACCACTTTCACAATGTCATCTTTTTTGTATCTTTCTCCTGAAAATGCATAAATACATGGTGGTGAGTTAAATTTTCTATGTAGTATTTATTTTCAGCTGGGCACTGTAGTCTCCTTTTAGCTTCTTTACCCATGATTAGTGACTTTGGGCACAATGTATATGTTGTCAGAGTCAGGAAGACCCACTGTCTTGAGTCATACAAGAGTGGGGTGTGTAGACAGCCATGCACAGGATTGTTCTGTGTGGTCTCTTTTATACCAGGAATAGTGGCCCCTGCTGGGTGCTGGCGATTTTCTCAAGCATGTCAATGCTTGCTGTTACTGACAAGGCCCTCTGACTCTAATAGCTGCAGCATTGTTGAGGGTCCTGAAGCCCTTTTGTGGCAAGGCCAAAAACTTCATGAGGGGGGTGGTGGCAGAATCCATAGGACCCCCTTCTGTGGTACTCCTATGCTCCTGACAGCAGTGTACCACCAGACAAGATGTGGGGGACAGCTTGTGGTGGAAGCAACGTAAGTGTAGTTAGAGCACAAGCTCTAGCGTGCTTTTCACCACTACTGTGGGAACGCCTGTCCTGTTCAGGAGCAGAATCTAACCCTTTTGTCATCCGTTCCCCTATTTCCAGCTGTGTACACTCTTGTCTGGGTGATGGCTAGAGCTTCTAGGAGTCAACACAGTTTCTCTTAGGGCCTCTTTTGGCTGTGTGCATCCCAGGAAAGTGACAACTTGGGCTTTCTCCCAACCCGACTCCTTGAACTTCATAGGAACAATACGATCTTTACTGTCACTTCAATTAGATAAAAAACACTTAGGGAAATCAGTAAGGCATACTTGGGTTATTCTATGGGGCTGTTCCCAGAGTCTGTTGTCTTGTATGACAACAACTTGAGGGGGAAACCTGTGAGTGTGGGCAGCACCACCTGACAGTGGAACCTGCATGAAATACAAGCAAAAGGAAGTCCACTTGCATAGGATCTTTCTCCTCCTGCTTCCTGATTAGCGTTCCTCCACTGCCCCTCCACTCTGCTCACCATAGGCCTAACATGATGGATCTGGTTGATGGACTGAGGCCTCTGAAACTATGAGCCAAAAGAAGTATTTTTTTGGTTTAACTCATGTAAACAGGTGTGTTTTTACAGTGATGAAAAGCAAAAAACAGTAGCTGCCAAAACCAAGTAAAATCCCTCTTGGGACCTTCTTTGGTTATATGTACCCAGGAAGGGGATACCATGGCTTTTATGTCCCAGCTTCTTCATCTAAAGCACCTACCAAGCAGCAGGCAGTCGTGGCACATGCAGGGCCAGATCAAAGTGTCTCTTCGGACCTCCTCTGGCTGTGCGCAGGGTTCCTGGCTGGGCCAAAGTGCTGTAGGCCTCCTCAGCCTACATTCTGGGTGGGAGGCAGCAGAGCCGGGGGATTCTTTTCTCACCTTGGCAAAGCAGGCACCTGGGCTGGCTTGGAGGATATAGTGCTATCAGGAACCATATGGGCAGCCACCTTTATTCTGGGAACCAAGCAAATCCATACAAAGATGACTTCAGAGGGCAAGCTCTTGAGAATGTCCTCCTGATTCTCTCCATGTCCACAGCTGTCCTTTCCAGGGAAGGGCACCCAGTGGGTTTGAATATAAGCCAGGTTGGGCTCATTATGCCACCCATCGAGCCACTGTAGTCAAGGTACCAGAGATTAGGAATATACAGGACTTTTGGTTTGTTTTTTTTTTTCTCCTTAAACAGTGCAAATTTAGGTAATAGCTTTCTTCTCAAGATGTTCCCTGGCTATAGCCCCTTAAAGGTTCACTAGGGGATGGTCTGAGATGTTGTTCCAAACATTCAAAACCTGTACTTCACTAGGGAAGTACAGATTTCTTGTCACTTCCCTAAGTGGGTTGCAGCAAGCAGGAGGATTGTACCCATACCAGTGGAACTTGCTGGGGCCCACTCTCATTCTGTGAAAAGACTTTCCTTCCCACAGCTGTATAGCTACAGTAGCAGATGCTAGGATATTGTGAATCTTTTACTGTATTTTTGACGCAGGTTTCTTAATCTTACAAGGTTCCCAGCTTCTCTCATCTCCAGTGTTTTGATCAATTACTTTAAAATGGAGTCAGAGATCTGCTACTTTTGTTCTTCCTTGTGTAAGAAATGGTATGTTCTTGGCACTTCTACACAGCCATCTTGAAAAGCCCAAGTTTATTTCTTCATTTATTCGAGATAGGGACTTGCTATGTAGTTCAGGCTGTCCTTGAACTCAGCATAAAGCCTAGGCTGCCCTTGAGCTTTGTTATGTTAGTCCTTCCTGCCTCAGCCTCCCAAATGCTGGAATTAAAGATGCACACCATCATGCCCAGCTCAAGTGCATTTATTTTTAATATAAAAAACTGGCATATGTGTGTTTCACTTTTCCCTCTTATGACACGCTTTTTATTTCCTATGTGTTGTTTCTCTTTTCTGGTCATATTTTGGTGTGATCACTGTAATTTTCCTCATCAGCTTGTAAATTACATACTCTTTTAATTAAGATTATCCTAAACAATAGTCCTCATTATGTGGCCTGTGGACACTCAGGGGTCACCAAAATATCAATGTATCAGGTGTCCACGAAATAAAAATGATAATAATTTTATATAAGGTCTTGATTTCCTTATTGTTTTGACATTTGTATTATTGGTAGGAAAGCAATGTTAACAATGTAAATTTTCTGGGGTCTCAGCATGACTCATAGTCATAGTACCAAACTGTTCTGGCGTCATTTCAATTTTTAAAAAATGCTGGCTTCACTTAATGTTTTTGGCAGCTGGCTCTGGTGGCACACATGTATAATCTCTGCACTAGGGAGAACCAAGCAGGAGGATCACAAGCTCAAGGCCATCTTGACTATACAGTGAGACTTTGTCTCAAAATGTTTTTTGATGATTGGAAAAAGTAAATTTGCTGCTTGAGGATATATACATATTTTGTGCCCCACCCTGAGATCTACTACTGTAAAAAAGATTGCTTTCAACATATTACTGATCCTTGCTCTGAGGGAGACATACAATGGGCTGTTTTCCTGCTTGCTTATACAACATCCATTTGGCAGTCTGTGTATAGAGCAATGGGTGTTTTGGTTTTTTTTTGTGGTTTGATTTTCAAGTGTTAGCAACAAGTGGTTTCTTGAGATGAACTCTATTCCTGGTGATGCTGTGCACATGATCAAATGACAATAAAAGACTTACAATACCATCTAAAGCTAAAAGCAATGGCAGGGTTTGAGAACACCGAATCTTAATTTTGAAAGTTGTGTCATACAGTATCACATTACAGTATCACATTATCACATTATTAATTACATATTAATTGACTAGCTTCCTGCTAGTCAATTAATATGACAAACTTCCTTGTCTTACTTTGAGAAACTACCAGAATCACCCCAAACTTCAGCAATCACCACCATAGTTAGCCAGCAGCCACCAGAATTGAGGCAAAACTCTACCAGCAAGAAGGCTGCAACTTGCTGAAGGTCCCTGTGATGGTTAGCATGTTTTAGTAACAGTATGTTTAGTTAAGGTATGTGCATTTTTATGGGTGTAATGCTACTGAATAGTTTTAATAGATTGCACTATAGTGAAAAAATAACTTTTAAATGCACCAGGAAACCAGAAAATCACATGACTTTCATTGTACTGTTTTATTGGAATTGAATCACAGAAAAGTAATTTTGTTCATGTCGTCCTTCTCTGGTTTGTTATCAAGTTTATGGTAAAACTGGCTTAATGGGAAGGTTTAAGTATTGCTTCTCTCATTTCTAAAGTATTTAAAAGCATTTATTCCTAGAATATTGTGCAATGCTTTGAATGTGATTCGGGCTTGAACCTGAGTGCTGGAGTTGGGAGGTGGTGGGATCTTTATGAACTGGTGCCTTATGAAAACTTTTTGGGTCATGGGGGTGGGGAGGTTCTGCATTTACAAGAGATGATTTCTTCAGAGGGTTTTTCCCAGTTTTGTGCTTGTCCTACCCAGCTCTCTTGGGCTTCCTGCCATTACCATGTAATGCAGCCAGGAGGGCCGACATCAGAACTAAGCCACAGCAGGTACCGTGATCCTGAACTTATACAACTGTAAGCTAAATGAGCCTCTTTTCTCTATTTAGTCTGTCACAGGTAACTAAAAACTACTATAGCATAGCATATTTTTCAGTATGTAGATTTTTTGACTCAAAGTAAATTTCTTCAAAGCTTATGTTTGTTTTTTCTGATCAACTTTTGTTACAAGTTTGGCTGTCTCATGATATGGTTCAGGCTGGTCTTAAGCTAGTTGGCCCACACTGGATGCAGTGATCCTTCTTGTCTCAGCCTCTCAAGTGCTGGGATTATAGGCATGTGGCATTACACCTGGCAAGATTTTAAAAAGTTATCAGATAGAAGTTTTTATTTTATTGATCCTTTATCTCACTATCAATTTCTGCTACATTACTTTCTTTCACTTTTTAAGGTTTTTCTATTATATCTTTACTTGAATGTAGCATTGTCTTCAAATCTTCACTGTAAGAATATACATTAAAGCATATTAATTTCTAAGCATATCAGTTTCTATCAATAATTAGACATTTAGTTCCATTTATTTAAAAATTAAAAATGTCTCTTATGCAGTAGGCATCCTCATAGTTGCTGGGGAATAAAGATGAAAGCCCTTACCCTTATGGAGCTTGAATTCTGGTGGGAAGAGACAGGCACTTAGCAATTATAATTAACATACATGATACTTACATGTACACATATAAGAAAAATTACAATAGGTATTAGGAGTACATTCAGAAGGGTTTGGAATTTCAGGAGTACATTTGCCATTTAAAGTATGTTTAGGGGCTGGAGAGCGCTCTATGGCATAAGCACCTGCCTGGTAAGTGAAGATTCCGGGTTCAATCCTCGGTACTGCAAAAAAAGTATGTTTCAAGTACTGTCATTTAATTGGATGTATTCTCTAATTTTCAGTATGATATGGCATTATCTTTTTTTTTTTTTTTTTTTTTTTTTTTTTTTTTTTTGAAAGGTATAAGTCTTTTTTTTTTTTTTTTTTATTACATTTATTTATTGTGTGTGTGGCCAGCTCAGCCCGCCAGGGGGCGGGGCTGACTGGCATGTGGTGCTGGGGGATTGAACCGCGGTCCCTGTGCTTTGCCAAGCTTGTTTCAAGTAGGTGCTTTAGACCACTGAGCCATCTCTCCAGCCCTATCATAATGCTTTTAATTGAAGCATACAGATATTGAATTTGTTTTGAGTACCTTCATATAACTTCTAATACTCTCGTCTGAAAGTTTGTATGATAAGTTTTTGGTATTGAGAGTTGATTTATCTATTATATTTATTTCTGTAAATATTACAAAGGGTCATTACAGAATTTATGTAAATCTATAAGCTCCAGCTTTAAACATTTTGTTGGTCTTTTTTGTAGCTATTACTTTCTGCTAATAATTAGTAGTATTTTTAGGGGGCCTTAGCTTCTCATTGCTAACTGCTTTATATATTTGACACTATTGTTTAAGAGTTGTTATATTCCTAGTCAGCTGTTCCATTTATTATTAGGAAGGCATACTCTATAATTTTTTAAAAAAATATATTTGGTATAGGGTCTCACTATGCAGCTTGAACTCATAGTGATCCTCCTGTTTTCAGCCTCCCAGTGCTGGGATTACAGATGTGTGCCACCACGCCAGGACTCAGTGGCTGGCTCAGTGTGCCCAGTGGTGCCAGGGATCAAGTATTTTTATTTTTAAAACTGACACAATTTATGGGATGCAATACATTTTTACCAAGATGTTTTTACCTTTGAATCAATTTTTTCTGTTGTTTCATATCTTTTGATAAGCATGACCTTTTATTCTATGACATCATTATATATTAATGTACCATTTTTGGTACCAAGAATCAAACTCAGGACCTTGCACCTGCCAGACAGGCCCTATGCTGCTGAGCTATATTTCTGGCACATCACAATATTTATATCTCTTTGTAAAACCACAAAAAACTTGCCTATAAGTTGGCAAGTTTTTAGTACTTACTGTAATTACGGATAGCTTACTTACTTTTGTGTGACTTGTGTTTTCTTTCTCTTCTGCCTTTAGTATAATTTTCTTTATTATATATAATTTCTTATTTATGTTCAATTTAGCCTGATCCTGTTATCTCTAAAACCAACACACAAATCCTTTCATGTTCTGCTTTTTCACCAATGAGGTTAAACAAAGAAGTCAAATATTGTGGAAAAGTAATGTCTTGGACACAGCTGCCTTCATATTATTTCTATTTATAGGCTGTGTAAAACATGTGGAGCCTATTTTCTTTAAAAAGGGGAAAACTGAGGATAAAGTATTATGAGATACAGTCAACAAGCATTCTCTCATCGCTTTCCAATTACAAGGAACATAGGCTTTTTAAAAAAAGAAAACCCTCCTATTCTTTCTCAGACACAAGAATGGTTGAATTGAAGTGACCTACTAGTTGTTCAGGTATATAGACTATAGAAACATTTATTTGCATTTCACTAGAAAGTTTCTATGTGGAATAAACATTTTTCTAAATTGAGGATTTATATCCTTTATTTTTTCTATATCCTTTAAATATTTATAAGTTATTTGACTCCCAGAAGATTAAACGCTACATGTTGTAATTTATACCACAGGATTTCAATCTTGTCCATATCCCAACATTGCTAAGCTATCTGTTAAGAACACCAATTATTAAAATTGAGGAGCTGTTATCAGAATCTTCAGGGAAAAGTTTTCTACCTGCTGAGATTATCAAGTAAGTGAAACTTAGTAGGTGAAACCTAACCCTTAGGTGTCTAAAATTCATGGTTCAAATAGCAGGTCGATATACGTATTTATTATAATTACATAACTTTTGGACAATGTGTACTGCCATCCAGAAGTGAAACTACATTTAGCAACTGCTATTTGTTCACTAGTGAGAAATATAATTTATACACATTGGGAATGTTTTATATTATTTTGATACTGCCATATGTGAACATTCTTCTACATATGCTTGCAAATCATAACTGTATGCCAGAAACTGTATTCTCAAAACACTGCCACCTTTAACATCACAAACTGTTCTCATGTCTGCTCATTGAAAGTAAGGTTTATCAAATTTATTACATAAATTATTGTAACAATGGTTGGAGAAAGGAAAAAATGGCCTGGATATGATGACTACTAAACAATTTAATAGTTTCATTAAAAACTGTTTCTATATAGTCTACTAAGTAACAATGGTTTCTACCTACAAAATATAAATATAACCACTTTTAACGTGTCTTCTTCCAAGATTAAGGTATAAAAGTT
>NW_004524644.1:4977706-4990507 GCF_000260255.1 Octodon degus | reverse complement strand
TAACAATCTGGCATTTCTGACCTTTGTTTCTTTCTCATACTGACAGTTGGGTTAAAAATGAGGGATGTTGGTTAGTTGATGGCAACACTCACAAAACTGACTTTTTGGTCCACATTTAAGTATTCCAGAACTATTTAAAATCATTCCAAAGGTATTTTTTTCTTTTTCTTTTCTTTTTTAGACAGGGTCTCACTATGCCTTTCAGGCTGGCCTCCAACTCACTTTGTAGCCCAAGGTGGCTTTGAACTCGTCACGATCCTCCTACCTCAGCCTCCTGTGTGCTGGGATTACAGGCATGTGCCACTATCACTTTAAATTCTAATGTCAGAATATGAAGACTCTGCTCTGTGCCACTATTAAGTTTTGGAGTTGGGGATTTAGCTCAGTGGTGCAGGTTCTGCCTGGCAAGTGTGACATCCTGAGTTCCATTCTCAGAAAAAAAAACTGGAGACATTACATAAATTTATAACGTGCCCTATCAAATGTGAATTAAGAGCTAAAAATTCTTAACAGTAACACTTAAAAAAAGAAACAAAGGTACTAAAATTAACTATATGATAGGACATAAATATCTTCAAAGTAAAGATCTAAAGCGTAATCCAAAATAAAGCATAACATATATACTTTAGGAAAAGAGAGTGAATCTAATCAGATGGCAAACCTTTTAGAGACCAAGAGCCAAACTACAACCCCAAACCCACTTATTTATTGTAAAGTACCAACAGTGCAATGAAACTTGAACACTGAGATTTTTAGTTTAGAAAAAAAACCTCTACATTAACATGTTTTGTCTTAAAATAACACATGTCCCATATAAGATTTACCACCACCTGTCTAGAACTAGTTAAGAGAATGAAGATAATAAGAAACATCTGTGGTTTATATGCTACAGTGCTGAATGCTAATGCTGGATTTTATTGATATTATAGGAAAGGCAATTTTAAGTTATTAATGCATGTCCTTACTGATCACCCGTGACTTAGGGTGTAACAGTACATTATATTCCAAATCAAAGACCATACTATCTATTGTTTAATACTAAGGATTGAACTCAAGGACTTCACATTGAGCTACATACCTTGCCCTTCTTATTCTGAAATAGGGTCTTGCTAAATTACTCAGTTGGGACTTGAACTTGTGAGCCTCCTACATTATCTTCTCTAAAAGCCAGGATTATAGGCCAGGTGCAGACCCTCATGCCTTGCTGTTTTGTTTTGTAGATAGTCTCACTGGGTAGCTCCAATTAGCCTTGAACTCTCTATGTAATCCAGGCTGGACTGTAAGTAGTGATCCTCCTTCCTGGGCCTCTTAAGTGCTGGACCACCCTTGGCTCATATGTCACTTGGGAAGTATTCAGTGGTCACCTTTAATCAGCGCTCTAAACCTTCATGTCTCTATTGATATATCAATACAATGGAACTATGTAATTTATTTTATAAAATCAAATATCATAAATCCAAATTCTGCTGTAATTCAAAACCTTTGAAACTTAGCCATACCATAACATTTACTTTAAAAATGAGTTTTTCTATAAAATTCTAAAATGTGAGAAAAATGTAAGTTAATGTTTTTTTCTGACACTTAAGAAATCCAAATTAAAGAAAAAAATTGAGCCCAGGTTTTCCTATCTGGTAGGCAAGTTAAGTGCTCTACCACTGAATTACACCCCAAGCCCTATATGTAAAATTAGTGCAAAGGCTTTAGTTGTAGTAGACTACCAAGTACTACTTAAAACAAGTGGAAAATACTAAAATGGAAATATTTAAAAGGCTTATCCTTATATCTTAAATTTATGAAATGAAAAGTATGAGTATATCTATTTAGGGTCAAATAGCTAGTTTGATTATTACAGTCAGTATCTACTACCTTTAAAAATTCTAATTTTTCAAAAATTATAGATATGCTAATTGTGGTAAAATGGTTTGAAACTGTCATTATTTGAGCTCCAGAATTCACTTTAAAGATTCTTATCTCGGAAATAATCATAAGTATACCAAAAGTCAATCTTACCTACTTAAAGGTCTGAGAAGTCTCTACTTTTATTTTTAGTAAATGTTTTATTATTATTTTAAAATGGAGATTTTCAATTATCCTACAGCTAAAACCTTTATGATGTTGTTCTAGAGTTCTTTATGTTTTAACATTTTAATTAATGTACTAATTCTTGAGACAAGGTCTTGCTGTGTAGTTCAGGCTGGCTTTGAATTTACTACATACCAGATGGGTTTGAACTTCTAGCCATTCTCCTGCCTCAGCCTCCCAAGTGCTGGGATTATGCCACCTCCATGCTGGTTTATTCTAGGTCATTAAAAAGAATTCTTCTCAGTAGAATAAGTGCTTCCCTGGCAAGCACAAGGTCCTGAGTTCAATCCCCGGTTCCGCAAAAAAAAAAAAAAAAAAAAAAAATAAATAAATAAATAAAATAAATAAATAAATTCTGGACATTGATAAGGAATTAAAGTATCAAATTTCTTTTGTTAAATAGTAAGTCTTGATTTTATAATCAGGAAAACTGGCCATCAAGAGTTAATACTTTGCTAGAGTCAAGCTGTACAAGACCTTATTATTTGATAAAAACACAAAACTAAATTTGTATTCCTTTTAAAGCTTTCAGTGAAAACAAACAGCCCACTGTTACATGTGTACCATAAGCAAGGTTCTTCACCTGTCCCATATTCTTTTTTTTTTTTTTTCTTCTTTTTCCTTTTTCTTTCTTTTTTGTGGAACCAGGGACTGAACTCAGGTCCTTGCACTTGCCAGGGAAGCGTTTATTCTACTGAGCCATCTCCCTGGCCTCATATTCTTAATTTCTGCCTACTATATGACATTGTTTGGTTTTGTTAAGCATCTTTAAAATCATTCTGAAACAGCAACTTTTTATTTTGCAATATCTTTAATTTTTGAACTAGTATTGCATATATTAATGCAGATTAAAACTGGACTCATCCATTCTGTCTATGGAATGTGGAAAGTATATTTAGCAGAACACATTCTCTTTAGTTTGTGAATTCAATAAATAACTACCTTGTAGGATAATGGTTTTTGAAGGTATTCACCCTGAATTAACTGGTAGGACAAGCATATATATTATCTTGGATATATTCAACTTACTAATGAAGCATCATATAGTTACATACAAAGAGATATTAACTGAGTAAAACACAAAACTCAAATGATGTAACAGAGGGAACAGAAAATGTCAGGATATACTAGATACTTCTAATGTGCAAAGGGCCATTCCCACCATTTATTTCTAGGAAATTTTTGAGGTATATCTCTTAGCTAAAGGAGTGGGAGTCTTAACCAAAAAAAAAAAAAAGGCTCCAGTCTCCTTCTGTGGTGTTACATATTCCTTTCCCTAGTTATGTTTTTTATTTTGGCAGTACTGGGGATTGAGCCCAGGGCTTGAGTGTGCTAGACAAGTACTCTGACACTAAGCTGCATTCCCCAGTGCTTTTTGTTCTTTTTTATTTTTGAGACAGGGTCTCATTATGTTGCCCAGGTTGGCCTTCAACTTGGAATCCTCTTGCCTCAACCTCCTTATACAGCTAGGATTGTAGATGTACACCACTGCACTCCATTGACACCCATTTTTAAAAAATGTTTCATTAATTATCAGATGTAATTACTTCATTTAAAGAGTATTAAGACATAGACATTAAAAAATGTTAGGGCTATAGGGATCTTTTATATGCAAAATAGGGACACTCCCCTCAAAAGGGTGAAGAAAAAAATCCCTGCAAAACACACTGCTCCATACTCTCCTTTTGAAATGTGGAGGCTACATTGTAGAAACAAAATCTCTATTAGAGAACTAGGTTTGAGAAATGACTATCCCTGAAGATATACTCAATATATACTACTTAACTCAATGTTAATTCTTTTTACTATAAAGATTTAGTTTTGGGGAAAAAGTGAGCCTTTCAGAATCTTAACCCGTCAGTCTCATGACTAGGAACACAAAGGCCCATACATTTGTCTATGCTTCTTCCCCTCATAGGTTAAACTTACATCTTTAACCATGGGAAAACAGCTGCAAGCCTCTGGGTAGAACTGAGAGATGTAAACAAGGCTGGTGATGAAGCATACAGGAAATACTTAACACTAAGTGCACTGTCCCTTCTTCCCACCAAAACTGGAGCCAAGGTTTCAAAAGGTAATTTAACAGCAGGACTACAATTTAATCACATCATATCATATTACATTTGCCTATTGATATATAACATAGTTAAGTTTATTACAAGCATTACTTCCTAAGACTTGTAAGTATAAGTGCTCCTTTTCAAGTATTACTGCTTATTTAATAGTGTTTATACTTTAACAGTAAATCAGTATATATAATGCAATGCAGTGTGCCATTTCTCCCTATTCTGTGTTAAAGTATTATTAACAAAATCAACTAAGAAAACCAACACAACCATTAAAAACTTTAACAAGGCTAGCAACATCAGATGTATCTGTTGTGGTCTATAGCATTTTCCCTATAACATGAACGTATAGGCTACCATTATTTTAACAGCAACTGGCCTTCACAAGTAATTTAAAAGTTTCAGATGAAAAAGATAAGAGTTACTCTGAGAAAACATCCATTTGCAATACTAATAAAAGAAGTAAATTGCTGGTGTCACCTTAACATAAAATTGTGCATTTTCTCTTTTCCACATGGGATTTGGTTCATTTCTTCGATGACTACAAAACGGAAGTTCTCATGATACATCAATGAGATAGACTAATTTGTTGAATGACCTCTCATTTAATATTTAAACTAATACAATCTAGAAAAAGGTCAGTGCCTCAGTGGCTTTAAACCACATCAATTTTGTTTTTCAAAATAACAATGTGATTAAGTCTATCTGTCTGTAACAATAGTGCAATAGTTTCCTTTCTTGAATAAAGAAACTGGGGATTTATCCAAGGTAGGAGCTTTAAATAAGGTAGACTGTTGCCAATTACATACTAAATCTTGCATGTCTGATATGAAATAGTTATCAGGAAAGCTTAAACTGATGTGTAAATCTGCATTCTGTAAATTTGCATTCAAAGCTTCACAAAAGCAGCAATGGAAATGAACAGAGGTGCACTCATAGAACACTTCAAAACTACTCTAAAAACAAATGACAAAAAGTAGTTTGGAACTGAATATCTGTTGTGTGTACCAGATGTAAAAGATGAATGGACCTTGGGGTTACTTGCAGCGTTTGAATTATATAAAGATAAAATTAAAACTTAGTCCACTTCCATCTCTCCTGAAGATTTCGTATGCTGTGAGCTGTCTTTTACATCTGGCTTGGTTTCCGGCCCACTCTGTCCATCCATTGGTCCATTGTGTTCACTGTTAGCTTTTGTCTTATCTTCAGCAGCTTCTATTTTTGGCTTGGGCTTGTAAATGATGGGGTTACAGAAATCATCCAATTCCTACAGACATGAGTAAGATAATATCCACTTTTAAAGATCTACATTCATTTTCTAAACTTCCAGAGAATTACCCATTCTTATGTTAACTCAGCTACATAACAGTTTCTTAAATGGTTCATAGATTTATCTTCCGTTAGTACATGTTTGTGGCAATTAGGAACTATTCAGTGTTTAACATTCTTTTGTATCTAATCTTAAAACTTGTTTATTCATAATTTTCTTATCATTGTTTATTGGTACAGTTCAGATATACAATAATGATCACATTCATCATATAGAACTTGATATACCATCCATGATATACCTTATTTTGTTTTTTGCATTCTCCTTCCATCCCGTCTTTACAAAAACATTGTTTTCCTTTTCTTGCTTTTTTCTTCTTACTGCCTTTCTCCCTCCACTTCCCTTGTGCCCTTTACCATGAATGTTTTCTTCCTATTTCATAGTATCTATTATATATTTTGGTCCTTATTTACACTTTTAGTTTCTCCTACCAGAGAAATAAAGTGGTATTTATATAAATGTGTCTGTAAGGGCTCTATGTGCATCCACTTAATGTCTCAAGTTTACTTTTTTTTTTTTTTTTTGGCCTTTTTGAGACAGGATTTCACTCTGCAGTTTAGGCTGGCCTTGAGCTCATTTTGTAGCCTAGGCTTGCTGTGAACTTGAAGCAAACCTCCTGCCTCAGTCTCCTGAGTGTTGAGATTATAGGCACGCACTTAATTTTTAGTTTTTTCTTGAAATTATGCCAAATGATTTGAAAATTATGGGAAGTATGTCACATAACACCTATTTGAATTACTCAACATTGGAACTGAAATTTCTCAACATTTATATGAAAATAATTTTAATAAACCATGTAAATATACATGCTAACTTTAGTTGTTGATACCATTTCCTTTCAGTTCTGCTAAAGGGAAAATAAAATCAATCAATTTAAATGGAATATTAGGTATTTTCTATTTCCTTGGTTTTTACAGAGAAACACTGCTATATAAATTAACCAAATTAAAAAAAAATTTGAAACCAGTTTCAGACAGATTGGGATGAGGATGAAGAGAGAGGAGAATGTATTAGATAAAATGCTCTAGTTGGACTTGCCTTCTTCCCTGATTAGAAAAATACCTACCACAAACTTCTTTGCAAAACTTTCACAGAATAAAAGTACTTTTATTTAACTGATTCTAAAATTAAAAAAATCTAATTCAAAACTACTGAACAAAGTAAAAATTATCTTGAAGTACATCTACAGATTAACATTTTGGTGGCCATTCAGATGTATGTTCATATATACATGCATAAAAATATGAACACAAATTTATAAATAGTATAAGATAATTTTAATCTTTCTTACTCAGCAGTATGTTGTACATATCTTTATATCTAAGATACTGTATTTAATGGCTACATCATATTATATACATTCATGAATTTATGTGGTAATTCCTAGAATTGTGAATTGAGTTAAAGGGTGTATTCACTTTAAATTGTATATATATTCTATTTCAACAAAGTTGTAACAGATTTAACCAAAGTGCTCAGGGGATAGCATCCATTTCTTTCTCTTCTTTTTATTTTCTTTCTTTCTTTTTTTTGAGACAGGGTCTTGCTATGTAGGCTTGAACTCATAATGTAGCCCAGGCTGGCCTTGAACTGGTGGTGATCCTGTGCCTCAGCCTC
The DNA here is from genome assembly GCF_000260255.1 of Octodon degus. Classification (NCBI taxonomy): domain Eukaryota; kingdom Metazoa; phylum Chordata; class Mammalia; order Rodentia; family Octodontidae; genus Octodon; species Octodon degus. The sequence continues at coordinate 4,983,412 of NW_004524644.1, read as the reverse complement.
CTGAGTGCTGGGATTATAGGCATGTACCACCATGCCGAGGTAGCATCCATGTCTCTACATCCACAGAGACTGATTTTTTAGGTCAGTGATATAGGAGAGCACTTTTCCATGTATTTATTTTTCCTTTTTTTAATTACTAATCCAGTGTCTTTACTAATTTTTCTATTTAGATACTAATCTCTTTATGAAGTTTTTTCACCATGTTTCTCAAGGTGTTTTCCATGACATCTTTTGACATGGCTCCTCAATTGGAAAGTTTATCTCAGCTTAGATAAACTTATTAAAAAATGAAATTTTACTACCAAAGTTAATATATTTCAAACTAGATTTTTAAAAAAAAAACAGATCTATCCTATAAAGAAGACTTCAGATGTCTCACTGAATCTGGAAATTTGAAATATATTCAACAGTCAAAAGTCAAAATGTAAAAACCAACCTTGTGTGACAAACTTTAAAAATGAACATAGTCCACATCTAGAATCTTTTAAAAAAAATTTAGCAAAAGTTTTGTCTTAAATTTGTTTTTCTAAGTCCTACAATTTTATTATTGAGTATGACTTCCATTAAAAAATTTAAATCCTTAAACTCACTTAGTTTCTTACCTTTGACTTTGCAACTATTTCTGCCACTCTTACCACAGGATCTTGAGTGAGACTTAATTTGTTCTGTGCATTCATCTTGCTGTTCAGCCAACTCATGGCATCACTGATAAATTTTTCAACTTTTTCTACTTCAGCAGGATCCAAATGATCGTATCTTTCATCCTGTTAAAATTAAGTTTTACTTAATGTGACTGAGTTGGTGAGCACTAGTTTTCTGATAATTTCTGCTTTAAAGATGTTACTGAATGCATACCTAACACATACTCATATGAAGAAGCAAAATACAAAGATAAAACCTGTGACTAAAAGACAAAATAAAATCAGTGTGTTTAAAAAGGAAAGGCTTTATGAAAAAGAATGATTAATAGTGAATATTTACTGGGAAAGCAGCTATATAGTGGAGTGAAATGTGTTAAGAGTGTACAGAGAAACTGGGCCAGGGATTGGCCCAGTGGCACAGTGCCTGTCTGGCAAGCATTTGGTTCTGAGTTTGATTTCTGGTACCCAACCCAACCCAACCCAACCCAACCCACAAAAAATATAAAGAGAAAACAGGCAAATAGGCATATAACAAAGTAGACAGAAAACTCTGAATATATACTACAATATTTTAAATTCCTGTTAAGTAGAATGATATAATAAACTCTGTATGAAAAAGAAAATTCCAGCTGCCAAACTAGAGACAACTTAAGTAATCATGGTTTAGATTGGTTTATCACAGAACCAGATAGAAATGGCAGTGTAATATATAGCAAGAGGATTTCCTTGGTAGATTATACATGGGACACAGAAAATAAAAGAAAACAGAATGAACAGATAACTCCACAGTCAAAAGAAATGTGAAGATGTGAATGCAATGTTTTTAATCATAAACTTCCTCAGACATGCAAATCCCTTTTCTGCTCCTATGATTATAAGCTGTATATCCACCATCTTTACCTTAATTTGTAAGGTTGCTACATTTCTTGAATTTCTTTCTGTTTTGTAGATCACTTAAGTTTTCTTTGCTAGCTCCTCATTTATCTCTCCAGCTATACACTTTTAAAAAATGTCTAGTGTGAGCCAACTACACACTTTTTATTTGTAAAGTTCAAAATGTTATTTGTGTTTCAAACTCCTGATTACATTGCCACCTACTTCTCTGAATTTTCCTCTTCTCAGTTTATGGAACCTTTATTCGTTCACATCAAAATCTCTAAAGTCATTTTTTTTTTTTTTTTTTTTTTTTTTTTTGCGGAACTGGGGATTGAACTCAGGCCCTTGTGCTTGTCAGAGAAGCGTTTATTCCACTGAGCCATCTCCCCAGCCCCTCTAAAATCATTTTTCACTTCTCTTTCTATTGTGCTTATATTATACCTATCAGCCAATCTTGTTAATTTTTAGATTCAAAATGCACAATTTAACCATCCCCTGCACCTCAAAAATCCAATCTCATGCCTTCATAATGCCTTTCTTATATTATTCCAACCATGTCTTTAGTCTATGTCTAGATCCTTTAAAACAAAGTCAAAGCATATAATTTTATGTTGTAAAATCTCCTAATAGCTTCCAATTTAAAGGTAAAACTCAATGTCTTTTTGGAGACAGGGTCTTGCTATATGTAATTCAGGCTGTCCTTGAATCCAGTATTGTAGCCCAGGCTGTGCTGGAACTCACACTGATCCTTCTGCCTCAGGCATCTGAGTGCTAGAATTACAGGAGAGTGCCACCACCATGCCTGGTAACCCAAACTCTGACCATGAACAATAACAAACATATATAATGGACAGTTAGGCCTTCCATAATTTGGCAACTGCTACTCTTTACCTCCACTGTTGCTATTTCTCCATGTTCTTCTTTGGGGGTATAGCAACTGGAATTCTCTTTTTATAGAATATTTCTCTTCTAGATATATCTTTAGCCATCAACTCCAGTTTTCTTTTGACATGTCTTCTGATCTGCCTAACAAATCTATTCTACCCCTTTCTGCCGCTCTCTTACTTTCTCCACAGCCCTTTATTGACATCTAACATACTTGTGGTAACTTTATTTTCTACATTTTTCCAATGAGGCATGAGAAACATGTTCAGTATTTTGTTTGCTGTAATCCTAGAACCCAAAACACAGCCTGGCACATTAATAAAAATTCAAATTCTTGAATGTAAGTACCGTCTTGTCTAGCTTTGGATAGTATATTAAACCTACACACTCACATTCTACTTTTTTTTTTTTTTTTTTTTCCTTTCTTTTCTTTTTGCGGAACCAGGGATTGAACTCAGGCCTTTGTGCTTGCCAGGGAAGCACTTAGTCCACTGAGCCATCTCCCCGGCCCAACACTCACATTCTAGAAGGATGCTAAAGCCCAGTAGGTAGTAGGTAACAATAATTATACTGCATTTGAAATTTTTCCAACTTAGATATGTTATTCACTGTAGAGAATTTTTTCCTTAGCTTGGCTGGATATAATTTTATGTTACAAGCCTAGAAACCTCTTATTTCTCAAAGACATAATCTCTTTTTACTCTATATAGTTGGGAAGGTAATATAGATGCTGAGAATTTGTATGAAAATGTTTGAATACTAACTCCCATAATTTACTATCTACATAATCCTCAACCAACTCCTTAAACATTCCCTTATATGGAACTGAAGGCAAAAGCATTAACTTCTTTTGAGGGGGTAGATCCTTGTGAGATTTAACATGAGATAACCCATTTCCAGATACACAATGATGTCATTTTAAAAGCAATGACAAAACCTGGGGGTAACACTGAATATTTAGAATAAAATCAATAAATTGTCCATGGGCCAAATTCAAATGGCTATCTTTTTAATAAAGTTTTATGGCTGCTAGAGCATTTCAGTAGCCAAGATAAATAGCTTACAAACTTGCTATTGCAAAACATAAAATATTTATATTTGTCTTTTTAAGGAAAAAGTCTCTTAATCCCCTGTGTACACAATATACTTATTTATTCCTAAATTTTACTGTTACAGCCAAATGTTTATGTGATCTATATAACTACATTTTTGAGGCTTTAAAAAAACGAGAAAGGGCCAGGGATATAGCTCAGTGGCACGGCTCCTGCCTGGCAAGCACAAGGTCCTCAGTTTAATTTCTGGTACAAAAAAAAAAAAAAAAAAAAAAAAAAAAAAGCAGAAATTAAAGTAGCAAAGACTTAGATACTTAAACATGTATATAAAATACAGGAGATTATAGATGAGCAATGGACTAGAAGAACAAGACCAATTTAAAGAAAAAGCAACTGAGTAACAAAGTCTAGCAGAGTTTAATCTCCAAGAAGCTGATAAAAAAAGATGCCATTTTACTATACAAAACACAAAAAATGTGGGGGCCTGAGGGTTAGCTCAGTTGTTTAAACACCTGCTTATGCAAATGCAGTGTGGCACAGGATACTAAGGTTAGATCCCCAGACTGGCCCTTAAGGCAGTCTGAGCCAGCCAGCCAAAAAAAAAAGTCCTTCTCAACTTTCAGGGACTGGGGAGACAGCTCAGTACAATAAGCGCCTGCCTGGCAAGCACAGGGTCCTGAGTTCAGTCCCCAGTACTGCAAAAATAAATAAGTAAAAATTAAAAAAACCCACAAAAATGAATAAGTAAAAATAATTATGACATTAATTTTGTCACTGGATTAATTTATTTAGTGGTTGCAAGAAATTTTAGAAGATAACCCACTGATTTGAAATATAGCAACCCTTTAATGATACTTTTTTTTTGTGGAACCGGGGATTGAACTCAGGCTCTTGAGTTTGCCAGGGAAGCACTTATTCTACTGAGCCATCTCCCCAGCCCCGATACTTCTTCAGTTAAAAAAAAGTTTTAAGTTTGGTACAAAAAGTCTTGAAATTGATAGCAACTGCTAAGCACTATAGCTGAGTACTTCTAGAGAGGCCTAGCTTTTTTCAAGTACAACACACACGTCAGCGTCACCAGTTGGCTCTATCCAATACCTTGTTTCTGTATGCTTCTATCACTTTCATCACAAGTTGAATCTTTTTTCCCAAGTCGTTCAAAGCTTTTGGTCTCTCTTCATGTTCCATGTATCGCACTTGAATAGGCTGGCCATATTTCTGTTAACATAAGGAAATTTTTTAAATTCAAAAATTTTATTTGGTCCTTTCAAGATGATGAATAAGAGAAAACATTAAAATGTTCTGATGGGCCGGCCAGGTAGCTCAGTGGATTAAAGCGCCTGCTTAGGCAGACACAAGATCTGGGGTTCCATGCCTGGCATGCCGTGCTGGCCCCATCCCTGCGGTGCCCTAAGATAGTGAATGAGACTGGGTGTGGTGGCACGCACCTGTAATCCCAGCACTTGGGAGGCTGGAAACAGGAGTATCACTAGGACCCCGATCTTTGTACTAAGTCTCTGTATTAAATATGAAAAAAAAAAAAAAAGTTGTCCCTTTTCCCCTACAAATAAGTGAGTTTCAGTGGCTGTTTTCTTAGTCTTACACAAGAATGCCTATGGCACATTTCTTTTTCTCATTTACATGATTACCTTCAAGTTGTTCTCAAATCTATTACTATAACAATAATTATATTTCATAATAATAACTTGTTATTTTTTTGTTTTTTGGGACAAGTCTCACTTTGTAGTTCAGACTGCCCTTAAACTCACTGTGTCACTCAGGCTGTCCTGGAACTTGTGGTAATCCTCCTGTCTCAGCCTCCCAAGTACTGGGATTAAAGGCATGTGCCACTACAAAGGCCTCCTCAAATCATAATCAAAATGAGTTTTTTCATAGCTAGGTACTAAATTTTTTAAAAATTAATTATTTAGAGACGACCTCGGCCGCGGGATCCTGAACAGACCCACAGCGCAGGCCTGGTGAGTGAGTGAGACGACCCGGGGCTCTCTGGATCCTGAAGAGACCCAGAGTGCAGGCCTGGCGAGTGAGTGAGATGACCCGGGGCCCGGGGATCCTCATTTGACCCAGGCTGCATGCAGGCCCAACACGGAACCCTTCAGCAGAACTCTCTGCAAAGAGGCTAGAGGAAAGACCCACCCAGCTGATTCAGGAACAGAACATCTTGCCAGAGAGACACAAAGGGTTCAACTCTAACGGCTGCAGCAGAAAGAAGTCGAGCACAGCAGCCAGAT
>NW_004524644.1:4970178-4975864 GCF_000260255.1 Octodon degus | reverse complement strand
TGTTAAAGCACATTAAATCTAAAACATATCACTATATAAAAATAAAATCATTAAAAATAAAAATAAAAGAGAAACAAAGCAATATTTAAAAAAGTTAATTATTTATCTATTTGGTACAGGGTCTTGCTAAACAGATCTCACTCAGTGATATCCTCCTATCTCAGCCTCTCCATTGGTGGGATTATAGGCATGTGCCACCACGTCTGGTTTCAGGGCTGGCACAGCATGCAGTATCAGGGATTGAACTGCTTAGACCAGTGAACTATCTCCCCAGCCCTCGGTACATTTTTTAAAATTATTAGAAAAAGATAACTATAATGCATCCTAATTTATTGATTTAACTTGATTTCACAAATAATGAATAATACAACTGTATGCGATAGTTACGCACCTACTGAATCTCACTTACATATTTAATAATTAGATTAAAATGTCTATTGTATCTATATTTTCCCTCTCTGAGTGCCTGTATTAGTACTTCAAGGTTAAAACAGATTAACTTTGGAGAGAAAAGCACATTAAAAGGATAACAATTTTCTTTTTAATGCTTTATATACAGTATATTCTTTTTTATTTTTGTTTTTTGAGCCAAGGTTTTGCTATATATTTTGACTGGACTCAAATGCACTATGTAGTCCAGGCTGGCCTTAAACTCTTGGCAATTCTCTTACTTTAGTTTCCTGCATATTGGGATTACAGGTGAAAAATCAGCTTATTATACAAAATTTTAATCTTCTGAAAAGTGAAAAGGAAATAGTCAAATATTTGTCACTGCTTTTCTCTAATCTTAATATATATGGTATATTTGTCAAAATATCCACAGTGATACTTCACTAAGTGAATCTGAATCTTTATGCAGGTTTTATCTTTATCTATTCCACAGAACCATACTGTATTTGGTATTGGCAATGTGAAAGTTTTTGAAAGGGGAGCAAGAACTATATGTTGGAAGGCCATCTCAAACAAAATAAAAAGTGAAATGCACGAAAATTTCTGTAACAGCCATTTCTACTTAACACATTTCAGACAAAGGAACCCATGTTATAGGTATTGCCGAGACTTTCATGTACTATTTTCTACAGTGGCTTGGTTGTTGTAAACCTTTAAAATGTGCACCTTTCTCTTAGGGAAATAGGGTATAGAAATCACCAAGAAAAAAAGAAAAAAAAGATTTAGTTTTGTGGCCATAAACAGGCAATCTAGTTGCCAACTATTCCTTTTGGTATTATTTACTGACATGAAGGTAATTTTTGTAAGATAGCTATTTTTTTATTTTTAAGTTAAACAACACCTTTTGTACGCTCTCCTTTTAACATGACCAGGTCTTAAAAGGCTACATTTCCTCTCTTCTAAATCTTAGATGGTATTACTTAGTTTACGTGTAACCTGCGGGGCCAAGAACTAGCAGTGGCATCATGGAGAGCCTGCCATGGGTGTCTGGGGCCTAGAGTTAGACTCCTCACTTGTGGAAGAGCCCAGATAATTATAACTCAGTTGTATCTTAAGAGCATTAATGTGAGTCAAACAAAAAAGGAGTGACTAAAATGTCTATTCATCCTTCCATCATAAACTTCTAATTTTGTAACTTTTTTTAGGAATGGCGAGAGGGTTGTGGAGCAAGCACAGAGAAAGGAGCCCAATGAAAATTAGCAAGTAGGCTATAAGATTTTTTCCTTAAAAACTGTACCAGTGGTCTAGAAAAGGGGAACCTGGTGGCTAGATATCTGTACATGTGAAAGGACATTTGAGAGCAAGAGTGCTATTTTTGAACTGGTCAGGTGGATCTTTATCAGTTAGTAAGATGAAAATAGACTAGGCCTGTGTGGCATTCCCAGAATCAGAATGACGATGGTTATTACTCTGACACTTAAGAAATGGTCAAGTTGATAAACTGGCTGGCGCCATTTTAGAACTTTGACAGACTCTGAGCAGCCTGTGAGACTCTAGGTGATTACTGGGAGCTTCAAAACTGCCAAAATGCAGGAGCAAAAGGCAATCTCAATCCTCTAGCCCACCCAGAACAAATTCAGCAGACAAAGACATACAAGAACTTGGAAATCACACACCTGAAATATGATAGCATCTGAAGTAAATAAATGAGTCCATCAGGCTATAGCAGAAATAAGGGCACACATAGTCTCTCAGGTGCAAAAATAAAGGACAACAATCATGAAAAAATTGCTCTGCACAGCTAAAGAAGATATAAATAGAAAAATAGAGAATAAAAAAATGATGTAAACACTGAATGAACAATACAGAAAAGAATTAGAATGCATGAAACTGATTCAAACAGCTATTCAGGAAATGAAGAATGCCACTGAAAGCTGGCAAAACCGTTTGAGTGAAACAGACTTTCAGACCTCAAAGACAGTGTTGTAGCTAATGAATGTGAAATAAAAGATCTCCTAAAACTAACAAGGAACCAGGAAATAACAATTCAGCAGCTAAAAGATGATGCAAAGAGAAATAATATAAGAATAATAGGTGTTAGTGAAACAGTGGGAGAAGTGACATAAAAAGACTATCTATAGAAGTACTAGCAGAAAATTTTCCAGACTTGAGAAAAGAACCTGACATACAGTTAAGTAAGGGATATATACCTTCACACAGCCATAATCACAATAAATCTACACATAGACATATAATAATCAAGATTTCAGAAGTTTTTTTTTTTGCTCCGAATGCCTTCAAGGCATGACTGGCTGGCTTGTGTTGTGGGGATCGAACCACAGCAACCTGAGTTTGACTGCTTTGTTGAAGCAGCCACTAAAAGAACTGAGCTAAGGGGCAGGCCCCCGAGATTTCAGAAATTAAGTAAAAGAATAGAGTATCAAAAGCAATCCTGGAAACAAAGGAAAGGTAGGAGGTATCACAATCCCTGACCTGAAATTATACTATTAAGTTATTGTGATAAAATCCGCATGGACTGGCATAGAGAAAGACCTGAGGATCAGTGGGACAGATTAGAAAATGCAGACACAGCTGCAAACACTCAGCTACCTTATCTTTGATAAAGGGGCCAAACAGGCTCACTGGAAGAAAGATAGCCTCTTTAATAAATGATGCTAGAAAAACTGGTTTTCCACATGCTGAACGCTAAAACTAGATCCATGCTTATCACCATGCACAAAGCAATAGTCAAAATGGATGAAAGATTTAAATATTAAAACAGAAACACTAAATCTACTGGAGGAAAATGTAGATAGAAATCTTAAAGATATAGTTGTAGGCAGAAAGAGTTCATGAACAAAAATCAAACTGCACAAGAAATATTTCAAAGAATCAACAACTGGGATCTCACCTTTTTAAAATGTGCCTGCACTTCAAAGGAAATCTCCGACAAAGTAAAAAAGAAAGCCAACAAATTGGGGAAAAAATTATAGCCGACAAAGGCCTTTTTATCTAGAACATACAAAGAATTAAAAAAAAAATTAGGCCCCCAAATTGAAAGACCTAATCAAAAAACTGGCATCTGAGATGCATATATACTTTTCAGAGGAAGAAATACAAATGGCAAGTAAATATATGAAAAATGTGCAACATCATTGGTCATTCAAGAAATGCAAATTAAAACAACATTGAGATTCCATCTCACCCCAGAAAGAGTGGCTAACATTAAGAAGTCAGCCAATAACAAATGTTAGAGAGGCTGTGGAGAAAAAGGAACTCTTGGGCACTGTTGGGAGCACAGACTAGTACAACCACTATGGAAATTAGTGTGCAGATTCCTCCAAAAGCTAGGATTGGAGATCCCATTTAAGCCATATATTCCCTTTCTGGGTATTTTTACAGAAGGAATGAAAACCTCCTACCACAGTAATATGTGTGCACCCATATTTATAGCAGTGCAATTTGTCATAACTAAATCCTGGAAAGAACCCAGATGCCCATCAACTGAAGAATGGATAAGGAAGATGTGGTATTTTTATACAATAGAGTATTATTCAGCTATAAAACAGCATAAATATGAGTCTGTTGTCATAAATGGATGTAACTAGAGAACATACTCTTAAGTGAAATAAAACAGACCTACATGTACAAACATCGTATTGTCTCCTTACTGTGAGAACCTGAAAGATAAAAATGGAATCTGAAGGGTACAATAGGTACTTGGAAAACAGAATGAACTTATTGAAAAGGAATTGAGGACAAGGACATGAGAGGGAGTAGGGGAAAGAGATTTATGTATGTAAGCAGGATGGTTTGGACAACTCTACTCTGTATTTCTTCTGGTCTATGCAAAGAAGCAGTTAATGCTTTAGTTTCATCTTTTATCAATTGTACTTTTTCTCTTAATTTCTTATACATTTTTTTCTTCCAATTTCACAAGTATGTATGTGGTAATATGAATAAGTGATTATAAGACAGCACTACGTAGTACAACAAATACTATGAAATTCATATTACTTTGTTAAGTGAAATTCTGTATCACTTGTAATTTTTCTGTTTTAATTCCATTTGTATTCTCTTTTAAAATAAAAAATTAGGGCTGGCCAAATAGCTCAGAAGAGGGGTCTGCTGTGCTGGCCCCTCAACTGGGGCACGTTCAGATAGCAATTGAGACTGGCCATGGTGGTGCATGCCTGTAATCCCAGCATTTGGGAGGCCGTAAACAGGAGGATCACTATAAATCCGATTTATGCACTGAGACCTTATACACCTTATCCTTAAAAAAGAAAAATTAAAAGAAAATAAGTGAAAAAAGTTGATAAACTGATCACCTCTTAAAGACATCTCAGTAATGCCTAGGTTGTATAAAAGTAATATTCTGATTATCTGTGAAACATTCCTGGTATCACAATTATATATTATTTGATTTCAGTTATCATAGACTATTGGTCACTTTCAAAATGTGAGTGCATATCCTCTTACACGTAATCTCTGACTCAATAATTTCTTATACATTTATTTTAACACTCATCTATTAATCCCAATATTGGGTATATATATATATCCACAGATAATGAAATTAGCACAATGAAGTAATATCTGCACTCCTAATTTCATTACATCACTATTTGTAACCTTAAAGAGGTGAAATCTCTTGATGGAGAAAAAAATGTACTATATATACACAACAGAATATTATTAGTACTTAAAAAAAGGAGGAAATCCTATCATTTGAGATAACTTGGATCAAACTGCAAGATACTATAAGTAAAATAAGCCAGACAGAAAAATAAATACTGCATGATCTCATATGTCTACTCTAAAAAAGGTGAACTCATAAAAGCAGAGTTAAAATGATATCACAATTATATAATTTTTAATTTTAATTTCAATTATCAAAGAGTATTGGTCACTTTCAAAATATGATGTTGGTCAAGGGACACCTTATTTTAGTTATTAGCAATTACAAGACCTGTTGTACAGCATGGAGACTACAGTTAATTGTAATATATATCTGAAAACTGCTAAGTAGATTGTAAGCATTTAACCACCCTTAAAGTACAAAGGTAATGCATGCCATCATAATGTATACCAAAGCATGTTGTACATCATAAATAAGTAGAATGTTTACCTGTCAATTAAACAAAAATGAATTTAAAAAGTACACTGTGCTTCTTATATCATCATCTTTAGGAAATAATGTTTTACTCCATACTAACACAGGACTTTTAAAAATTTACCTTTAGGGGGCTGGAGAGATGGCTCAGTGGTCTAAAGCACCTACTTAGAACAAGCT
>NW_004524644.1:4966088-4970078 GCF_000260255.1 Octodon degus | reverse complement strand
CCGGACCTGGGCTAGGACTGGGTCTGGGGGTTCCTGGAAGTCGGCAGAAATTCCTACTCGGCGGGAGGGGTGGGGCAGGTATGGCAGAGTGGTGGGGGGCGGCTCACACTGCGCCTGGGTTGGGACTGGTCCCGCCGGCGCAGGGTAGCAGGAAGCCCTCCACACACTCACCGGACCTGGGCTAGGACTGGGTCTCAATGGCATTGTTTTGAAGTAGCAATAATAGTTACACAACACTGAATGTAATTAATGCCTCTGAAATGTACATTTAAAAATTGTTTAAAATGGGAAATTTTATGTGTACCTATATATTTAAATGTAATATCCTCAAAATTAATGGACTGCATATTTTGCATTTTTGCAGCAGTAGGGAATCAAACCTAGGGCCCCATTCATGCTAGGCAAGCACTTCTGCCCCGAGCTACATCCTCACCACTACCCCCATTTAAAATTTTTACACTGAAGCAGAGTCACTGAGTTGCCTCGGCTGGCTTCAAACTTCTGATTTTCCTGTCTCAGCCTCCAGATAGGTTGGGAATACAGGCATATGCCACTAGGCACAGTGAATCTTGTATAGTGTACATGCATGAGTTATATATGTGAATTATATGTCAATAAAGCTGTTAAAACAAATGAAGACCATGTTATTATACATACTTAGATTCAAATCTTATTTATTCTAGCTTGAGAAAATAAAATCATAAAAAACTATTTTCATATCCTAAAATAAGACATTATAATTCTACCTTCTGGAGCTGTCAATAAACTTGTAATTCAAATAAAATATATAACTGCTGCTGAAGGCTGCCCCTGGGAGGAGATTTAGCACAGTGGCTTTGATGCTGACTTTTGGAGACTGATTACCTAGATCCCACCCAAAGGTCACTTTCTAATTCTAGGTGATTTAGTGTACATATACCTACTGTCTCATCTGTAAAATGTAAATTGCTAGCAGTACCCATAATCTCTAGTTTGTTTTGGTTATTAAATAAGGTATCAAAATTGTTATGAAGAAGAATCTGCAAAATATGATTCCTGAACAAAATTTCACCTTTAATAAAAATTTTCATCTTAAATATAAGAATCTCTTTATAAACTATAATACATTGACATTAGTAAATAATAAGACAGTAAGAAATATCTCATTTCTCATACAAAATCTGCCCCAACTGTGTTTCCCTAAAATCATTCCTTTGGGAAAACAGGTCTTCAGATTTAGACTAGACTTCCAAGAATGTTTGCTTCATGTAACATGAAGCTTTTAAATAATTAATAAATAGATAATATAGGGAAGGTATTTAACATCTAAGCAGTATAAAATCAAAATCTATACATACAGGAGATATGTAAAGTAGGGGTCACTTCAAAGACTGATCTCTGAAAGCCAGCCAAGATTGTAGAAGGCAGAACATACCACTTTCATATAAATTTTAAAATGAACTTAAATTACTTCTTACAGTTACTGGTAAAGAAACAAAACTCATTTTTTTTTCTTTTTTAAAAACTAATTTCTTTTTGAGACTGAAAAATTAAACATCAAAAACACAGGGACATATAAAACTGTAAAATGGAAACAGATTTTAAAAATATGTATCATGAGGCAGAAAACATTGTAAATAGAGAGAACCTTGGTCTTATTTATTTATTTAATTTTTTGCCTTTTGACACAGGGTCTCACTATGCTGCTCAACTGGCATTGAGCTCACTTTGTAGCTCAGGCTGGTCTCGAACATACAGTGGTCCTCTTGCCTCAGCCTCCTGAGTGCTGGGATTACAAGTGTATACCACCATGCCTAACTGAGAACCTTAATCTTTAAACACAACACAATAATGAAAAAAAAAGGAGTTGCTAGTATTTCCCTGTATGGCATACTGGGTATTACTGTTAGAATAAAAGAAAGTTAAGACTATATAACTGAGATGAAAACTACTGTATATGACAATACAGCACAGAAAATCTGCTTAATAATTCCTTAAAAATTATGTGATAGTTTCCCAAATTCTGGAATAACTAGGGATTTGTACAATAAGTTGTAAAGTACCACACTACCTATTTCAACATCAACTCAGATTTATATACCTCATTTTCAATATAGCTGTTGATAAGATCTTGGCCCAGCTGTCTACACAGGCTACTGTGGATAGGCAGATCAATGCTTTTGGCTTTTCCTTTTTTAATGGTCTGATTTAATCGATCCTGCTTGTCTGAGGGAGTTGACTGTAAAAGAAATTTGAAAGTGTTAATTTCTAAAACTAGCTGAAAAATAAGAGTGATTTTAAAGGTCTCAAAACGGTAAAATCAAAACCATTACCATCTACTATAAAGCATTATTTTTAAAGAGTACAAATTAGAATTAAAACAGAAAAAATTGCAAGTGATACAGATTTTCACTTAAATTAATATGAATTTCACAAGATGTGTTGTAATACACAGTGCTGTCTTCCAACCAGTTATTCATATTACCAGATATATGCATGCAAAATTAGAAGAAAAAAGGAAATGTGTAAGAAATTAACAAAAAAAGAGAAACAATTGAAAAAAAGTGAAACAAATTAAAGTATTAATTGCTTCTTTCTATAGACCAGCAGAAATGCACAATACAGTTGTCTAAACCATCCTGAAACAAGTTTCAGGTTAAAAGTAATTTTAGAATTTAGGATTTAAAACCTCTGTGAGAAAAATCCATATAGCTAATCTGTACAGAATTTATTATTATTGAGAATAAGTGAGAATAATATTATTTTAATAAACATACACAAAAACTCATACATGGATGTTGTTAAAAGTGTTAACTCATAGTAAAAATATAATAAAACAAAATTTCCATCAACTAAGAAATAAAATGTGACAAGCATTCACACAGTGAAATATTAGGCCAAAACAAATGAAGTACTGATGTATCTTAAAACCAGGATGAATGTTGAAAACATAATGATTAGTGAAAGGAGATCTTTATAAATGTAGTATTATTACTACTACTACTACTATTATTATTATTATTATTATTATTATTATTATTAGGGGTTTTTTTGAGACCGAGTCTTGCTGCATAGTTCAGCCTGGCCTTGAAATCACTATGCAGCTCAGGTTAGCCTCCACTCACATCAATCATCCTGCCTCAGCCTCCCAAGTGCTGCCATCATGCCAGGATCACAAATGTGTTTTTATGAAATGCCTAATATAAGCAATTATAGAAATAGAATGTTGATTATTGGTTGCGTAGAGTTGGTAGGAAGAAGGTTTAAGATAATGAGGAATTACTGAAAATGAGGCTGTTTTAGGGGGTGATGAAAAAGTTCTAACATTTTGAGTTGGCTGCATAACTTTTTTTTTGCGGAACTGGGGATTGAACTCAGGCCCTTGAGCTTGCCAGGGAACTGTTTCTTCCATTGAGCCATCTCCCCAGCTGCACAACTCTTAATCAACCCAAACCCACTGAATTATACATTTAAATAGGTAAATTTTATGATATGTATACTGTATCTCATGGTTTTAAATGTAACTTGGGTAAGTTAAAAGCAAAAAAACAAAACAAAATGCAAATTTTACAGAAAGAAGTTTCAGGTTAAAAGTAATATTAGAGTCTAGGATTTAAAACCTCTGAGAGAAAAATCCATACAGCTAATTTGTACAGAATTTATTCTGTGCAATTTAGAAAAATTTGTTGAAGATGATAGCTTAAACTACAACTATACTTATTTGGGTGACTGGGGTATGGTGTCTCCTTTACTTCATGTGGTACTGGGGTCTAAACTCAGGGCCTCTGCACTGAGCTCCATTTTCAGATCATTTTTATTTTGAGAGAGTTACTAACTTACCCAGGCTGGGCTTGAACTTGCAAGGTTCCTGTCTCAGTCCTCTAGAGTGCTGTGATTACATATAGCATGTATTACTACACCCAGCCGTCCCTTCTTTCACTGGCAGTGATTATCTCAGTAATATGATTATTCTCAATAATAAAGACATTTATCATTTAAATTTTTTTTTTT
>NW_004524644.1:4964738-4965988 GCF_000260255.1 Octodon degus | reverse complement strand
GACATAAACTTGTTTCGGTTGGTCCTCTCCTTCTTCATAGAGCCAATTTTCTACGTCTTCCAATATTGCAGACAGTTTATTCATATCCTAGTTATATATTTAAAGAGATACTAATTACAAATTCTTTCTGTAGAAGTGAAAATCATTAGGAAAGACAGGACTTTTTAAAGTTAATTTTATGACTTTCTGGCTTCTTAGTCATAAACATGTTTACCACCATACCTCTACCATTTGGTAAAATAAAGCCATTCTGATATGGGTTTAAAAACATTGATAATAATGATAAATTGGTATAATATTAATATAATTCATACTAGTTTTTCCCTGTCCCAATGCCTCAATGGTACTAAGGATTGAAGCCAGGCATTTGCACTGAGCTACATCCTTGGCCCTTTTTAAAATTTTTTATTTTGAGATAGGGTCTCAGTAAGTTGCCCACTGTTGGTTTGACCCAGTAATTCTCTTGACTCATACAAGTATTTTCAAACAAATGTTTAAATAGTTCACAAAAATTATGAAATTTACTTACATCAGGAGTGATGAATTTTTCATAGACAGTTCCCAGTCTATCTCTAAAATCATATACATATTCTTCAACAGCATTCTTAGCATCATTTCTTTCTTTCTCTAACTTATCCTGCATTAACATCTTCCCCTGTCCAAAAAGTTTCAGATTGTCAGAAGAATATGCTTTAGGATAATGCAGCAAATCAAAACTTCATGTTTACTAATAGAAATATATTTTCAAAACTAAACATTAAGTGTTTATCAGGCTGTAGACAAACTGAAACCTTCATCTAGTGGGTGTATAAAATGGAGGAGCCAACATGGAAAATTTTGAAGTTGCTTAAAAGGCTAAACATGGAATTATATGTAACTATTGAGCTAGCAAATTCTTCAACTACATACCCAAAGGAATAGAAAAAAAGGTTCAAAGAGATATTTGTATGACAATATTAAATGCAGTATTATTCACAATAGCCAAAAAGTAGACATAGGTGAATGGAGAGACAAAATCCAAATATGCATATATATATACACACATAATGGAATATTACTCAGTCTTAAAAAGAAATGAAATTGGGATACATACTATAAAAAATGGGTAAGCTCTAAAATTGTTATGCCACTTATACAAGTTGTCTAAACTAAGCAAATTCCTAGGAGCAGAAAGTAGAGTTTACTGAAGGCTGGGAGAAGAAAGGGAAATAATGTTTACAAAGTCTGGGACAATGGCGTTGTTTTTTTTT
>NW_004524644.1:4952465-4964638 GCF_000260255.1 Octodon degus | reverse complement strand
TTGTGGAACCAGGGATTGAACTCAGGCCCTTGTGCTTGCCAGGGAAGCAATGATTCCACTGAGCCATCTCCCCGGCCCTATCATTTAAAATTTTATATACATATTTTTTTGTGGAGGTCAAAACCCTAGAATTTGGTATTTTAAAATATTTTTGCACAAAGAAAAATATAATACTCTGGAAAATGCTGAGTTGGTTAATTCTGAGACATGGCATTGCAAATTTAAATTTATTTCATTTGGCTTATTCTACTTCATATTTTCTTTGAGGCTCATGATTTTTAATTAGAAAATAGTTACTGCAAAAATATTTTTCCCTGTCAAAGACACCAACTTTGTTTGTAGTATTACAGCTTATTGTTTAAAAACCTCTGTACTAAAACACTGATAAGTGTTTATTCCAGTTACAGAGCTTTCTGCACTTTTCTACAGTATTAAAATTTATAGTATCAAGTATATTAACAACAAGCATTACAAAGTAATTATATTAATTAAAAATAATGTCAAGAGATTAAACTACAGAAAAAGTAAACCAAACCTTTGTTTTGGCTCCTGTATGATCAATTTCCTCTTCTGGGGTATGTTCAGCGTGACTTTTTTGATGACCTCCTTCTTCTTGGTCAACTTGCATTTTATCCTGGCAAGAAAATACATAAGATAATATATTTCATCCTTCTTAAAAAAATTAAAACTGCACCTTAGAATTTAAGCCTGTTTTGAGAGGTATGACATAGTATAGGCTCATTTTTCAAATGAGAATAACAAAAAACCAGATCAACAGCTAAGTAAAATAAAAAGAACTATATGATGTTCTGCAAATAGATCTTGTTTCATTCATCTGTGACCAAACAATTGCAAAATACAGAAAGCTGTCCTCAAACTTACAAATCAAGATTTACAAAAGCAAGCTTACAAAGAACTCATTGAAGTTGATTTGAAAAATCTTTTTAAAGAACATTGGAAAATAAATTTAAGACAAAAAAGTTTTGCTTTGAAAAATTCAGTTATACATTTTAAAATGGAGTAAAATACTGAAGTTCAACAAAACTCTCAGTAGATGTCTCTGATGTAAACTTTTTAAGTTTTTTATATCCTAAAAAGGAAACTTTTAACCAATAAAAAATCCCAAAATCAATTCCACTTGGCAATCCTTAGTAATACATTTCTCTTAATCCTCTTCACCACTGTTCTTCTGAAAAAAAGCTAGATACAGTAGCAGAAAAAATTATTTATCTTTAGTTATACCTAGAGTTAAGTAAACATGTAATACTCAAAATCTATCTTGAATAGATGTTCATTTGTGCCAAAGAGAAGAATAAATTAGAGGATAATTGTTTGTAGTTAAAAGAATTCTGATATTCTAGATTTCTTACTCTTTGCAACTCTTTACCTGTCCAAACCTTACAATGGACAGGAGATATAAAAAAAGTGTCAGTGAGGCTGGGGTCGTGTATTAACTCTTTTTTTAAAAAAATTATTTATTTATTTATTTGTGTGTGTGTGTGTGTGTGTGTGTGGCCAGCTCAGCCCACCAGGGGGCGGGGCTGGCTGGCATGTGGTGCTGGGGGATTGAACCGCGGTCCCTGTGCTTTGCTAAGCTTGTTCTAAGTAGGTGCCTCAGACCACTGAGCCATCTCACCAGCCCAAAAGAATTTTTTTTTTTTTTTTTTTTGTGGAACCGGGGATTGAACTCAGACCCTTGTGCTTGGTATTAACTCTTATTAGAGCAAAATGTCATCAAATGGTCATAATGCTTAATCATGAACAATCTTCATTTTGCATTTGTTCAAATAATTTTTCTATTACTTATATATTTGTATCTTTTTCGTACATACAAAAATACAAAAAAGACAAGGTATTTCTAGAACTTCTTTAAATTTAGAATCTAACTTTTCTAGAACACTTAATTTAGTTGTTAATGTATTTATTTTTCTATGCAGTATCAACTTTTGTGTCAGCAACAGGATTTGTGAACCAGCATTTAAAAACAATTTTTTAAAATCTTTTAGTTATTTATTTGGTACAGGGTCCCACTATGCAGCTCAAGATTCATAGTGATCCTCCTATCTCAGCCTCCCCGGTGCTGGGATTATAGGAGTACGTGCACTACCATGTCTGGTTTGAGGGTCCAGCATGGTGCAGCCAGGTCTCTGGGGCTGGGACAGCATGCGGTACCAAGGCTCAAACCTGGGTCCTTCTGCTTGCCAGGCAGGTGCTTAGACCGCCACACTATCTCCCCAGCTTCAAGCCAGAATCTGTTTAAAAAATCGGTCTCGTATATTCTAAAGCTACTGCCACTTTCTCACCAGATTTTATAATTGTATTTTATCTGAAAAGATCAAAGTCAAGAGACTTCACCATTACACCACAGAACCTAGCTGCAAAAGACTTCAGAAAACAGCCAGGACTTGTATTCCTTCATTGATTTAAATGGTCTATAGGATGACACAGTTGCAACTACCTAGTCATGCTACTAGGGCTAATGACCAAACTCACATACAACCAGCTTTGAGAATTGTCTTGACTACTGCCATGGCTGCACATAAAATGTTATCATTTGCAGTGATTAACCCATCCCAATTTGGTTTATTATTATTATGGGGTTTTTGTAGTTTAAAATATTTTATTTTTAAAGATGTAAACATTGGAATTAAAAATAGTATATAGTATACTGATTGAAGAAATTGTTTTGTTTTATAACAAAGGTAGTCTGAACAAATTTTGGCTGTGAAATATCTTTTAAAATTTTTCATTATGATTATTATGTATGTATAAAATCTATCAATAAAATTTAATTTAAAAATGTTTTATTCTAAAATAGTTTGAGGAAGGATAAAGGAGCTGAATTATAATTACTCTCTAGTGCTTTGGGTTCAGTCTAATCATGTAAAGGGGGGTTCCCAAGAGAAATCATGTTTTATAAAATCAATATGATAAAATAATATAAATAAAATTAAAGTGATGAGAATACTTCAGCCTGGGAGCTTCCCATCCATAAAAAGGATCATTTAAAAAATCATGTAGGAAACAATATGATGTTACATTAAGATCCTATGCTTAATAATAGAAATATGTAATATAAAAATAACTCTTAGCATTTATTCAACACCCACCATTTGCCAGGTATTGTAGAAGGTGCTTTATAATCACGATTTCTGATTCTAAAAACCATTCCTAGGCTGATGGTTTAAGATTTTTTTTTAATAAAAAAGGAAAGAAAAAGAGAGCAACACTTATTAGAGCTGAATGACTCCCCCAAAATGATAGAGCTGAGAGGCGGAAGAAACAGGTTTAAACAGAAGTTTTTGTTCCACACATACACACTTACTGGAAAACAGCTGAACAGGTTCCTCTTACCATAAGGACCGAAATGTGTAATACGAATATGAAAATGAGAAGATTTTCAAATAAGGACCAAAATGTACAATAGGAATTTGGAAGTGGGAAGATTTTCAATGGAGTGGGGAGGGGAAAAGGAAAGAAGAGACAAGAGAAAGAGAACAGAAGGAAAAAAATGGAAACAAAGCTTTTGTAACTAAGCAGGGAAGGGGGGCTGGAGGGGAGGGGGGAGAGAAAAGAGGGAAGAGATATCCTATACAGGTACAAATTCTCTATTGTGTATATCTACAGTGTACCAATAAAAAGTTACACATACTAATTAAGCTATATTTCATGTGTAAAATTTGTGACATGGGCTACTATTTTTTTTTTGAGACAAATTCTACCTATATATAGCTCCTGCTGGCCTTTGAACTCACATCGATCCTCCTGCCTCAGCCTTCCCAGTGCTGGGATTACAGGCAGGAGCCACCATGCCCAACCTTATTCTTATCTTTCATGATAGTCACAAAAAAGAAAGGCCACTGTGCTTATCATGAGTCTGGTGAACGAAAATGTTATCACAGATAACAATAATAAGCGATTCTTGTCCTTGGTTCTAATGATTTAGAACCTATCATTCTGAACAAGAAGCCCTGATTCAAATGTAAAAATGATTCAAATATAGAATAAGAGTATTCTATTTAGTCACAAATAGATCTGAAACTCCACTTCTGAGGCATTTCTGCATAGGAAGAATCCAACCTACACTTGTTAGTGATAATATTAAGAAATCCTTGTAGAAATCACAGTGGTGACAAAATTCCACATGATGGAGGCATCTGCAGACACAGGAAACCAAGCGAGGCCCTTCCACACAGCTGTTAGGTCCTTGTGATGACTTTAAGTCAGTGTCTCTTCATGCCTTATGTATTCCCCAATTTCTGCCTGATGAAATACTACAATCGCCATGGGGTCTACTTTCCTGCAGTCTTGTGTAGACTTTGCTGCAACCCCAAAACCCAGAGGGACGTCTGCCATGGAGTATACCACCACTCCCTGGTACTGAGAACTATTTTCAGTGATCTGGCCTAGACGATTTCAATACATGGTTTCCATACAGGAAGGACTGCTCTGCTCCAGACTTTACCCACACTTTGTACTTGGCACAAGGTGCCAAGAAGTCCAGGGCCATTACGTGCAGCCAGAACTTGTGGGTCTTGGTGAACTTTCCAAAGCAGGTCCCCAAGGACACCAGCTTGTACCTGGAGCCAGCTTCAGCATATTCTCACTCACATAGTACACCTGGTCATTGTGCAGTCTGAAATAGTAGGGCCTGTCAACCAGCAGCTGAAGATTCTCTCCAATGTATTTTGCAATTTTCTCAAACATCACACGGGTCTCCTCTTTAGTTAAAGACCGCATTTTCCTGGTAGCTCTGACACGGTCTTCGTGTCTCAATGCCCAGAACTGGAAGTTGGCCACCGGCTACTCATATTCTGGCTTGTTTCTGAGACTGGGTCTCACTAGTCTAAGCAACTCAGGCTGGCCTTCCTTCTACAATCCTCCTGCCTCAGCCTGAAGAATGCTAGATGACAGGCATGCACCACCAGTCTTGGTTCCAATTTTGTACATGTTAGAAAGTAGGCAACTCAACTCTATAATTTATGCATGTATATGTGTGTGTGTGTGTGTGTGTTTGTGTGTAATAATTCGTTAATGCCTTATTAAGAAGACTTTAAAAGAATATTAACCATAGTGGTGAAATTAATAGAAGATGCTATAGACTCTGGCTTCTCTGACTGACTTTAAACTTTCTGCCATACCCTACTACACATTTTAGGTGCTTATCATTATTTGCTGAATAAAAGGCACTTGAGAATAAGGTCCACAATCATTATCCTGCAATAGAGTATAATGTTTTACTTGATTTGTTCTCTTACTTTACCTTTTCTGTTTTATTATCTTCTTGATAAGTGTTCCCTATTACCAGCCACTGTTCTATTTGTTAGAAGAATAAAGGGCTTCCTGTCTCCTGGTCTTTGTGCTTGTTATTCCCTCTACCAGGACAACTAACTACCCTCTCCTTACCACCAAAATGTGCTCATCTTTCAGACTGTCCTACACAGTTAATTCCCAGCACACGTCTCCATTCATTTCATTTATATATTATTTTGTTACTTTCTTGCCTGGCCTTTTCCACTAGAATGTAAGTTACAGATGTGTAAGGACCTTTCTATCTTGTTTATTATTGTACTTAATGTGCCTTGAAGAATTTTTACTATACATAATCAAGTATTTGAATTTAATATTCTATTTTAAAAAATTTTTTTACTTGGTACAGGGTCTCAATTCACAGCTCAGACTTGCAATGATCATCCTATCTCAGCCTCTCCAGTGCTGGGATTATAGATGTGTAGCACACACCTGGTTGAGTGGCTGGTTCATGCCTGCATGACATGCAGTACTGGGACTCCAACCCAGGTCCTTGTGCTTGTCAGGAGGTGCTTAGACTGCTGAGCTATCTCCCCAGCCCTCAAGTATTTAAATTTAAAAGTAAGTAGGTAAAAAGATAAAAGCTTCAAATGGTCAGTAATTAAGAAACAGGTAAAACAGTGGCAAATGAATGATGAACAGCATATTTTTCTTTGATTTCTGGTTCTATTATGAAGTTTAAGATACAACAATTTCTTTTTTTTCTTTTTTTTTGCAGAACTGGGGATTGAACTCAGGCCCTTACGCTTGCCAGGGAAGCACTTCTTCTACTGAGCCTTCTCCCCGGCCCTTGATGTAACAACTTCTTAATGTGCTCAGATATTAATATACATCTAACAAGAGATGTCAATTTTTTAAGACTTTTTTATACTAAAGTCAATCTATATCATATTTTTTCAGGAAAGTCTAAGCTATCTTAATATTGAATGAAAAAATTAGACACATAAAGTGGTCTGTCATAAACTGACTCTCATAAGAAAAAGGCTCTTACTATGTCACAGCCAACAATTTAGCAATAGGGAAAGTACCAACTAGTTATTATCTTATTTTCCTCTCTAAATTAATTTCTATATTCTAGCTGAAACTCATGCTTTCAGAAAAAATAAAGTGATAACTTTATGATCTTTAAGCCTTTTTTAAACCTATGGATACAGAATTAAAGAGAAAAACACTAGAGAGAATTATTAAGAAAGTATACAAGATGTTTCCTATAAAATATGGTAAGGGTTAGGGATACAGCTCAGCAGCACAAGCACCTGCCTAGCAAGCACAAGGTCCTGAGTTCAATTCCTGGTACAAAAAAAGAGGTGATATTAGTTCTCATATTAAGAATGATACAGAAATATGGGGCCGGGGAGATAGCTCAGGGTTCTGAGTTCAATCTCCAGTACTGAAAAAAAAAAAAAAAAAGGAATGATACAGAAATAACTATAACTTATGTAGCACCTATTTTATCAGCCATGGTAGAGCTTTCAAAGAATATATATGTGAATGAACTCACCACAAATGCTAAGTATATGATCCATAATATTAGTTGCCTTTCTTTTTCCCTTATGTAAGTTTAAAAAAAGAGAATGCAGGAAATATCTGGAAACTCCTTATATGAAAACTTTAATTAGCTTGAAATGTCCTAGTCAACCCAAAACACTTTATCCCAAAACTAATCCAGGTAACTGAGTGACTAAAGCAGTGATCACTAATCCATTTACGTCATTCACAGATGACTCTTTTTAAGTTCACATTCAGAAATTATCCTAAAATACTGGTTGAATGGATTTCTAGTCCAAAGATGGAGCAAAAGAAAAAAGAAATAAAGAAAAAAGAAAATAGGAAGTAGGTGTTCTAACAACTGTGTATCATTATATTCTTATTTTATTTCCTGTTTTTAAGGGTTCACTAATCTTACATAGAGAAAATAAGAGTTGGCATAAACACTCTTAAAAAAGAAGTATGAAGAAAGCAAAATGGGTACAAATAACTGGTCCTAGAAAGCACACAGAGTACTTTGAACTATAGTAAAAATAAGTATTAATGGCTTAAATTTATGTATCTCACATACATAATTGTGAATTATTATTATTATTATTATTTGATACAAAGTCTCACTATCCAGTTTGGACTCCTAGTGATCCTCTTGTCTCAGTCTCCCCAGTACAGGGATTATAGGCATGTACTACCATACCAGGTTTTCAGGGTCAGCATGGCATGCAGTATAAGGGATGGAACTTGGGACCTTGCTCTTACGCTTATGCTGCTGAGCTATCTCCTTAGCCCTATTCTTTTTGTTTTATGGAGACAGGGAGTCGCTTGTAGTACAGGCTAGCTTTGAACTCACTATGTAGCCCAGGCTGGCCCTGAACCTATTGTGATCCTGTTTCAGCCTCCCAAATCCTGGGATTAGAGAGACATTCCACCATGCCTTGCTATTGTGAACTATAATTAAGCAAAAACACTTTCATGAATCATCTGTGTGTTAATTTATGAAAAAAATTATTTCACTAACAAATTGGGACTTTCTCAGTTCAAGAAATGACATGATAAAATGACACATGGGAAGCATGAAAAATATGCATGGTCCTTTAAATGAAGTCCTTTATGGGTCTAGTGGTTCAATTTTGACTGAGAATACTTATTAAAGTAATTACTAAACATAAAAAGGAAACCTCCAAAGGGAGAAATCATATTAAAACTTAACAAAAGGATTTCCCTTGTCTTAGATACTCTTCTCTCATTGCTGAGACAAATAACCGACACCCAAATTGACGGAAGGAAAGGTTTATTTAGCTCACAGTTACTGGAGGTTTCAGTCCAAGGCAGCATGGCATATAGCAGAAAGCAAACTTTCATGGCAACGGCAAGAGGGCAAAGGGGGGGAGTGGCAGCAGCTCAAGCAGCTAACTTCTTTTCCTTCCTTACACTGAAATTCAAATTACTTGAGAGAGGTGGGGTGGAATGGGACGGGGGGGGGGGCAGGTACAGTATCCACACCCACAATAATCAATCACAAACTCTAGAAGCTGCCCCATAACTTACATGAGGCTTTGGGGGGGGCAATAAGACACAAACTGTAACATCCCCCCATATTTTTCAAGATGTTTTCTACTGTATTTCCCAAGTTGGTCTTGGATTAGTGATCCTTTCACCTCAGTGGAGCCTCTCAAGACACTTCAACCTCTCAAGTGTCTGAGATTACACAGCCACAAGGGGCGCACCATGTGTGGCTTGAAAACTTTTTTTTTTGTATATAGTGGGTGTACACAGATCAGACTCCTTCTGTTTTCAGCCTCTGAAGCACTGGGATTACAGGCGAGTGCCACCACATCCGGTCTCACTGGCTGTCTCAGTGTGGGGTGGGGGGCCCGCAGCGGCATGGTACAAACCCATTTTTTTTTTGAACTGGGGATTGAACTCAGGCCTTTGCGCTTGCCAGGCAAGCATTTATTTTACTGAGCTATCTCCTCAGCCCAAACCCATTCTTAATATGTACAAATAGATGAAAAATCTTGGGCAGATTTCCAGTTATGACTGGAAAAAAAAATCTAACGTACTATTAACAATATTTTACAAAGAGTATACACAAAAATGATGAAAACACATAAATTATGTGCAGCTGAATATAATTAAGTTCTTCCAACATTCCTTATTTCAAAAGTATTTTCAATATCACATCACTTACATAAAGAAAAAAATAAAAAGTCTGCCTTTCCTCTGCTTAATTATTATGGACATTCCCTGAGTAAACCTGGGGGACTGGGAGCCATATGCATGTAGTCTTAGTCTAAAAATACATACGTATAGTTCAAAACTTATTCTGAATTGGTTTTATCTATAGGGTAAAAATCAAACACTAATACACTGCTTTAATGGAAAGAACTTAAAATGATTTCAAATTCCCATGCTCCATATAACTCTATGAAAGATGCATAAGCCCCTGAAAAGAGTATTACAGTGTGAAGGGTAGGTTAGCCTTTAATAAAGTTCACATTTGATCTTATAGCAGAAAGCCAAACATCAGAAAGTAATATATTCAAATACTAAAACTTCCAGTTATGATTAAAATACTATATATGTATGTCATAGGAGATTGGAGATAGGATTTCTACATACCGAATCATCTTTGCTTTCATTCTTAGATGAACCCTCTGTCTCCATAGGAGCATCGTTATGGTCCCCCTCCAAATTCTGCTTCTCTACTACTGAGGCACTAGCCACGCTGAAGACTCCATGGACGTTGACACGAACTTTAACCTTTACTTTGGAATTATCACCATCAGACTGTGGGAAAACGTTCTGAACAGTAAAGGTCCCTTAAGGAAAAAAGAGTGCTCATCAATACAAATTTTAGTTCAATGACAGTTGTCTTTAAGATAATGGCAAATAATTGTAAAATTGTGATCAAATCTTGATTGAAATTACTATGGGGAACACACTTTCCCCCGGGTATTTATTTCACATCAAAGCACATGTGGTATTAAAGACTCAAAAAGGTCAAGTAACTTGCCCTAAACTGTCACTGCTATGAAGAGAATAGTTGCAATATCTAAAACCAAAGTAACAAAATTCAATTCCTGAAGTTGAGAATAAAATAATATGTATTACCTTTTTGGTGTTAAATTTACAAACCATAATTATCCTGATAGTACATAACTAAATAATACAAACATTTTTGGATTTCTCCTAAGCAAAATTAAAAGAGAGAATTCCACACAAAAAAATTGGACAGTAAAAACTTTGGCTACCTTTTCAATGAATTGAATTGTATCCCAAGATTCATATGTTGAAGTTCTAACCACCCTGGTAACTCAGGATGTGATTATGAAGATGGAATCTTTGGTAACTGAACTGAAATGAGATTGTTAGGGTGGGCCTAACTCAGTACGGCTACCTTCTAGAAGAGAAACTTAAAGACAGACACAAATGTTAAGATTCGAGAATGTCATGAGAACATGAAGATGGTCATCTAGAAACCAACTAAACTAAAATGGATCCTTCATTGCCCTCTGAATAGACCATGTTTGCTGATACTTTCATTTCAGAACTCTAGCTTCCACTACTGAGACAATACAGTCTGGAAAAAAAAAAAAAAAAAAGAGTATGCATCAAGAAAAGAAAAACTTGGACTGGGCAAATAGCTCAGTGGTTTAAGCACCTGTCTGGCAAGTGCAAGGTCCTGAGTTCGATCCCCTGTAGTAAAAAAAAAAAAAAAAAAAAAGGAAAGAAAAGAAAAATTTGTACAACTAATTTAATATTATACTTACTGAGATATAAGATTAATACAAGTTATCTTTGGTCTCTACAATTACAAGTTATGCTCAATGTGTGGCCATTAGCTTCATTTATTAGTACAGTGAATTGCTGAAGTGTGTATGCATTTTTTTGGCAGACTGTATATTTCTACTGCTTAAGCCATTTAGCTTGTGCTATTGAGCAATAGCCTTAGTGAACTACCATAATTTTCAATAATTTCTGCTTTTAAGTATTGAAAAACTTTGAATATATTTAAAATACCTGAAAATATTTAGTAGCCCTTTTACCTTATCAGTATACAGAAAATTTTAAAATTTAAAAACTGCTTCTCTTTAAATGCTATAAATTTTATTTTGCTTTACATCATCTGAAATGATTACTCAGTTAAAATAGGCTTATTATCTTTTTATCACTTTCAGATTAACCTAAAATTGATAAAATTCATTGATAACAAATATTTATTGTAGCTGCTGCCTATGAACAAATTTCAAAATCCAAAGTCAGTATGGTAGCACAATTTTTTTTTTATGAGCACAATATAATTATTGGGGGGAAAGAAAGCGCCTATCCAAGAGAGAGACCCAAGGGGGGCCCGAGCAGGTTGCTCCGGAAGCTGTCTCTTCCAGGTTGTTTTTATAGGGCAAAATCATGCAGGGCTAAGTTCTGGTAGCACAATTTGACTTAAGTTTTCCTACCAAAATATACTCACAAACTTTTCTGATCAATTGTAGAGCATTTTAAATACAGATGTTGAAATGAATTAAGAATACTAAAACTAAGTGTACTTATTCTAAAAATAAACACCAAAAAACTGCATATATATAAGAAAGTACAACTATCTTTCTTGGGAAACCTATGGCTGATTTAGCTGAAATGTCACTCTATTTTCTTGATTCTATATATTATTAATAAAGGCCAAAAAATTAGAAAGTTTCTTTCTTGAGTTTTCTTACCAATTCTTGGATCAGGATAAGGCACTTCATGTAAGTTACTGTAAAATGCTTCTAGTTCAAATGGCTCCTTCTTGTGGAAAGTAATGACTTTTGAGAATGGGGCAGGATGGTTCTTACAGAATACTTCGCATTCCCTAAAATGCAGTGGGAAGGACAGTCAAAAACAAACAGAAAGCTGCTCATGAACCTAATAACAGAATCAACTCATCTTTCCTTTACCAAGAGCAATTACAAATATACAAAAATAAGAGGGGCCGGGGAGATGGCTCAGTAGGATAAGTGCTTGACTGGCAAACGCAAGGATCTGAGTTCAATCCCTGGTTCCGCTAAAACAAAAAAACAAAAAAACAAAAAAACAAAAAAAAAACAAAAACAAAAAAAAAACATATTTTGTTATAAATATCCATTTTGGGGCCGGGGAGATAGCTCAGTGGAATAAGCGCTTCCCTGGCAAGCGCAAGGGCCTGAGTTCAATCCCCGGTTCCGTCAAAAAAACAAACAAACAAAAAAAACCAAAAAAACAATAAACATCCATTTTGCCAAGTGTGTGGCTCAAAGTTCTCAGAACATCTATCACAATAGGACAGTTCTGTAATACTAAAAAAAAAAAAAAAAAAAAAAAAAAAAAAAAAGGAATGAGACAATGCTCTACAAAGGAACATG
>NW_004524644.1:4934965-4949965 GCF_000260255.1 Octodon degus | reverse complement strand
AGATTTTAAAAATAACTCACCCAGCTCCATCTTCAAAAGAGGTCCTCCATCTTAATGTGACTGAATAGGGAACAATGTCTGTTATAGAAAATTCACGTACTTTAAATGCTGGTGAGAGAATTGCACACTGAAAATAAGAAGCATACCATATTTGAATCAATAGATACAACTTTATTTCACCCTGATTGAACTACCTAATGAAATCTTAGTAAAACTGTTATATTTTAAAAATCCCTGTTCTTTAGTTAAGAGCCAGAGAAATTGTATGTGACCATATAAAAATTAATGTAGTGACATTTTCAAATCTCAAAAAGCAATTTTAAATGGGCATAGTTTCAAAAACTAATAAAATAATGGCCAGTGAGATAGTTCAACGGAGAAAGTGCTTGTTTAGGTAAGCACAGGGACAGAGCAGAGATGGGGTATGATCCCCAATACCACATGCTGTGCCAGCTCTGCCCCCAGGGGCACTAAGCCAGCCACCGAGACCCAGCATGGTGGTGCACGTTTGTAATTCCACCACTAGTGAGGCTGAAAACAGGAGGATCACTACGAGTCTAAGCTGCATAGTAAGACCCTGTACTAAATACATTTAAAAAAAAATCAAGTACTTATAAATGATATTTCAGTGTAAATACAAAATCCTAGTATAGTTGAAAAACAAAAAATTACACAAGAATTTAGGCTCATTAGGGCCAGCCAAATAGCTTACAAACTAAAGTGCCTGCTTAGGCAGATGCAGGGATTGAGGTTCAATCCCCAGTGTGCTGTGCTGGCCCCATCCCCGAGGTGCACTGAGACAGTGACTGTGATTGGGTGTGGTGGTGTGTGCCTGCAATCCCAGAACTTGAGAGGCTGAAAACAGGAGAATCACTACGAGTCTGATCTATGTAGTGAGACCCTGTAGACCTTGCACTTAATACATTAAAAAAAAATTTAGGCTTGACAGGTAACTGAAATAATATTTAAATCTTCACACTTATCACCCCTTCTAGCAAAATATAAAGAAAAAGAAAAACCTGTAATGCACATCCTCTTGCAACAGCTTCATCAGCATTTAAAGTGGTACTTATATCTTTAAGAAAAAATTTGGTAATATGTTCCTTCACTGCAGGAATTCGCGTTGCTCCTCCTACGATTTCTATGCTGCTTATGTCTTCACGTTGTAAGTCTGAAAAATAAAATGTTTTTCAATGAGAAAAATAAGAGTCTTCAAAAGTCTGTGAACAGTAGGATTTGGCAAGTTTGTTTCTTGGAAGAGGGTTCTGAGACAGGGGCTGGCTATGTGGCTCAGGTTGGCCTTTTGATCTTCCTGCCTCAGCCTCCCAAGTGCTGGGATTATAGGTGTGTGCCAGCATACCAGGTGCTTGAAAGTATTGCGCATATTTTTTTTGGTACACTCAAAAGAAGAGAAAACAAAAGATTAAAAACAAATTTTGAAATTAGCCCAAAGTATTATTAATTATCTATGCTATCAGCACTGGATTTGGTCTAAAGTCCTTGAGTGACAATAGGGACTAACAAGCACCTCTGGAATTTTGAAGAACTTCTTTAGAGTTCTTTTACAGAGGTGTTTTTTTTAATTTTTTCAGAACCGGGGATTGAACTCAGGCCCTTGTGCTTGCCAGGCAAGTGCTTATTCTACTGAGTTATCTCCCTGGCCCTAGAAGGTGTTTTTAATTGGTTACTAAAACCATTTTTTGTGCATGTGGTGGACCTTGCACATTGTAGGAAAGTTCTACACTACTGAGTCTCAACCCTTTTTAAAATGTTTGTTTATTAATGTATATCTGTGATATATAATAATTATAATCATTTTGGGGAATTACCATATATATGTATCTCAGCTTAATCATATTTTTAATTTCTCTTTCTCTCTCCATCTTACCCTCCCCTTCATCCCAGGTCTATTTCCAACTCCCTAAAGTTTATCTGTTTCCTATCATCTCTCGTATCTTGCTCTTCATTTTTATCTTGGTGTTTTCAATAAGAGAACCCATGTAATATTTAAACCTGGTTGGCTGATTTCCTTCAGCATTATAGTCTTCAATATCATACATTTCCCTAAAATTGACTAAAATTTATCTTTCTTTATGGCTGAGTAATACTCCTTGTACACAGATATTACATTTTCTTTACTTAGTCATCTGTTGATGGGCATAAGGGTGTTTCAAAAATTTAGCTATTATGATTTGTGCTGTAATTTGATACCTTTAACTCTTTCGTCTCTGGAAGATACCCAGTAGAGGTATGTGTGTCAAACAGTATTTTTGCTTTTATTGATTGTTCTGATTTGCACACTTCCTTTTTGTTTCTTATTGGAGACAAAGTCTTAGTGAGGTGCCCAGGGTACCTTTATGAGTAGCTGGGATTATAAACATGTGCCGCCCTATCTGGCCTTGTTATCAGAAATCTTTTGAAAAGCAATCACACCCCCACTTCTACCTTAATTTCATTTTACAATCTTCTAACCTTACATATGAATACCTCCAAATGTAAGTATCATAGGCTTTATGATATAAATAATAAAATACTCAGGAAAGAATTCTAAGCCAGATTTCTCATGCCCTATCTTATGATTACAGAATATAATAGCTTTCTCTAAAAATGTGAAATATCTTTCAAAGACAATAAATTTTTTATTGCTTTTACCACATAGTTCAATTGTGACAAATTTCTACTTACTAGCTTGTTCCATTACTGCTTTTAAAGGTGGTTCAACTCTGGCCAAGAGGGAAGCACATAACTGCTCATATTGAGCCCTGTGACAAAATGAAATAAAAACATTGTTTTGGGATAAAAGGCTGCACATAGTTTCTAAAATAACAGCATAAAAAGAACCAGATATGATCTAAACATTATAAAATACACAAATACTTTTCCAACTGAAAATAAATACACTACCTGTTCATTTTACTAGAAACATCAAGGTCATTCATGAAACATTCAATGTTCAGTGGAAGATCTGATGCATTTGCACTCATTAGTTTCTTCAGTTTTTCACATTCTTGATACAAACGCAACAAGGCCCGAGAGTTTTCTTTTACATTTATTTTATATTTGGTCTTGAACTCATCACAGAAGTAGTCTACTAAAGCCTCATCAAAGTTTCTGCCACCCAAATATGGGTCAAAGGTAGTAGCCAAAACCTGTTCAATTGAAAAAGCAGAACTGAATTTTCAGAAAGATAGATAGAAAAAAACTGTAATATAATAATAAAAAAAACCTTAGGAACTTCTTTGAATTGCAGGGAATCTGAGTTACATTACCACCTATATTGAGTTAACATATCTCCTTACTCTTAATTTTATGCTTTATATTACAGATCCATATATAATAATTTGAAGAATCATTTTAATTCTGAAATAAATTACAACTTCACTATCTTATATTCTTTGGTTCCACAATACCATTATATTAAAAATCAAGTCTAAGACAGTAAAGAAACATGTCTAAGGATACAAACAAGAACAAAACTTTTTTTAAAAAGCAGATCTAAAGATTAAAATACTATAAATATTCAATATACAACCTGCTGCATACTACTTAAAACAACAAACAAATAAAATTCCAACTTATTTTAACAAAAACTTAAAAGAATACATGAAACCAAGCATGGTGGTGCATGCTTATAATCCCAGGAACTCAGGAAGCTGAGGTGGGAGAATCAATAATTTGAGGCCAAGCTAGGCAATGTCATCAGTGAGATTCTATCTCAAAGTAGGGGGAAAAAATAGATTACATGAGATAGCAAAAAAACAAAACAAAACAAAAAACAATACAGAGACAGTATTAACATGAACTAATTGACAAACTGGGCATCGTGGCTTGGGAAGCTGAGGCAGGAGGGGCAGTGTAATTTTGAGAACAGTTTGAACTACATATGAGTTGAATGCCAGCCTGAATTGCACAGGAAGACCCCGTCTCAAAAAACAAAACAAAAAAAATTATGTTAAAATTTAAGGCTAAGGGAAAATAAACCCATTTATACTAAAGAAAAGTTCCCTTGTATTCAACATGAGTCATTTTCCTTTAATGCTCTCATTACAAGGATGTTATTATATAAAGCTGAAAGACAAAAGGCTCTTGCAGAGCTGGATAAACTATTATCTCCTCAGTAAACTCTACTCATAATGCACAGTGGAGAGATCTTAAGTGTGGACAGTCAATATAAAAGTGAATATAAAATTAAATATAGACCATAAAAAGATAAACACTCCTAGAAAGACACTGAAATAATATGAATCACTTTAGAAAACATTTCCTATATAAAATCTTCCTAATTGTTTTAACAACTCAAAAAAAAAAAAAAAAAAAGCTTAAAAGTACAATAACAGGGCCAGCTGAATAGCTCAGCAGATTAAAGCGCCTGCCAGCAGGTGCAGGGGTCGGGGTTCGATCCCCAGACCTACCGTGCTGGCCCTGCCCCCCAGGGCGCGCTGAGACTGGGCGTGGTGGGACGCACCTGTAATCCCAGCTCTTGGGAGGCTATAAACAGGTGGATCACTACGAGTCCAATCTAGTAGTGAGACTCTGGACATCCCATAGCCCCTTCCCTAATGAAAAATGAAAAATGAAAAAAAAAAAGTACAATAACAAATAACACATATTATATGCCAGGCATCCTAACCATTTAAAATATATAACTCATTTTTTTCCCCAAAAAAATTCTCAGAGATAATTACTGATATTATCCTCAGACAGGAAAACTAAGATTTAGGGAGGTTAAAAACTTGCTCAAAGTCAGTTTTTAAAGGGCAGAGCCAAGGTGAAAGCCCATATATTAAGATTCTTTATACAGTCTGTGCTCTTAATAATTAAAGTTAAATATAGCAAATCATTTATTTACTTACTTTAAGTTTTCCTTTGTTAAAGGCACAAACTGAGACCTGATAGGCAGAATGTCCCATATCAATAAATACTACATTTCTTGGTTTCTCATCTAATGAGGGAAGATCCTGTTTATAAATTCCATATGCTAGTGCAACTGTGTAAGAACAAAGAATCAGGTTACTACTATTATCATAATTACTTGGAAAATAAGAGATGTTACTTTGATACTGTGTTTTAACATACAGTACAGTAATAAAAAAATCAGTTTCAAAGTAAATTCACTTTTCATAAAGTTGGTTTTTTAATTCCCTACTTGTCTGTAAGTCTGAAATAGTAACTACTCTTACAGCCAATAAGAAATATTTAACTTCTGCTAAAATGTTCTACTCCAAAGCAACAAGCTTACAAGAACCAATACATAGCAAGAGTTAAAAACTTACATTATTAAAGAGAAAAAACCTTTGATATTGATTCTCAAAACTGTACAATACTTACCTGCTGTAGTTTCATTCATTAGCCTTAAACAATTTAAGCCTGCAACCTGAGCTGCAGCCAGCACAGACCTTCTTTCAGCATCAGTGAAAAAGCTAGGAACCTGATATTTAAAAACAATAATTAAATATATTAGTTTGAGGTAACAGATTTTACTTAAATATTTCATCAAAGGAAAATGTAAAATAATTGCACTAAAAATTATGTAAGTTTAAGGCAAAGAAAGTTGTTTTTCATTAAATAAACAAAAAATAATTTTAACCATTTTTATACCATAAAAATTTGGCCTGTAATTATAATATCAGTTAAGGTAATTAATTAAATGGCAGAAATGCCAATGTTCAGTTAATCTAAACATTTATATTATACTCTGACTGCTATAGTTTGGATAGTGTTTGTTCCTTCAAAGATTCATTATTACAAGCTTGGTTTTAGGGGCTGGGGAGATGGCTCAGTGGAATAAGCGCTTTCCTGGCAAGCGTAAGGGTCAGAGTTCAATCCCCGGTTCCACCAAAACAAAACAAAAAAACCCAAAAAGCCCCAAGAAGCTTGGTTTTCACTGTGACTCTTTTTCAGTGTTAAGTCTTTAGAGACGGGGCTAATGGAAGGTCCTCTGGTCATATGGGGGCTATTGCCTGGATAGGAACTGTTGGACTCAAATCTCTTAGACTTCCTGTCTGGCAGTGTGGTCCTTCTTTCCATACACATTCCTGTCATAATACTATTAGGCCTGTTCTAGAGGCCAAATTAATGGGGCCAACCATTCTTGGACTTTCAACCTCCAAACCTGTGAACTAAATAATTGTACTTTCTTTGTAAAGTTATTCTACCTCACATATTTTGATATAGTAATGAAAAATGGACTAATACACTAGATTATTAGAAAACGTTCATCTTTAATAATGAAAAAGTCAAACTTTAAGGCTGCTAAAATGAGATTGAATATAGTATATATACATATAATGGTACCCTATAACTGTTACAAAGAACTAGGTAGATCTATAGTATCATAGAATAATATGTGATATTAATAGTCATGTCTAACATAGTTTCATTATATATATATATTCTTTAGAATATATATGCATATATTCTATATATTCTTTAGAATATATATTCTGTATTCTATATACATCCTTTTTTTTTAATTTTTTTTTTAATTTATTTGAGAGAGAGAGAGAGAGAGAGAGAGAGAGAGAGAGAGAGTGGTGTGTGTGAGTGTGGCCAGCTCAGCCCACCAGGGGGCGGGGCTGGCTGGCATGTGGTGCTGGGGGATTGAACCGCGGTCCCTGATGCTTTTGCTGAGCTTGTTTTAAGTAGGTGCTTTAGACCACTGAGCCATCTCTCCAGCCCCTCTATATACATTCTATATATATATTCTAAAGTATATTCTATATTCTATACAATTGTGTTATTTGATACATTGTGTCAACTTGGCTGAATCAGCTCCGGCAGATCTCAGTGTGGGGGCCTTGCCCTGCAGGTGGGCAGGGCCCAGGAATTGAGAAAGGTTTCCTGCTGCCCTGCCTGGTTTCCTGCTGCCCCGCCCCGCTTCCGTGGAGAAGTCTCAGACTTCGGAGCCCCTTGATCTTGGCAGCCGCCCCACTTTGGAGGAGTGCTGGTCTTCACTGTGGAGCGCCAGTCTTCGCAGTTAGCGCAGAAGGAAGAGAGAGGCTTGATGGACTCCGCAGCTGCTGCTCCTCCTCTGCTCTTCATTGTTTTCTACCGCATGAACTGCTGTTGTTTGCCTTGGAGTCAGCAGAATATGGACTGAACCCTCCAGTAACTGTAAGCTAAATAAACCTTTACTTCCTTCATTTTGAGTGTCGGGTATTTGTCCCAGCAACGAGTAAAAAGTAACTTAAGACAACAATATATATTCTAAAGAATAAAATCCCAATTCCTTGAAATGGCTATATTTCCAAACAGGAGAAACATGTATTACAGGGAAGTTATGAGCATGTATTTGTTTTACAATCATTATAAAAAACTGTATGTTCAGACTTAGGGGAGATGGCTCAGTGGAATAAGCGCTTCCCTGCAAGTGCAAGGGCCTGAGTTCAACCCCTGGTTCCGCAAAAAACTAAATAAATAAATAAATAAAAAATAGAGCTAACATTTATCTGTTCAGTATTTCTGTCAAAGCAGGCTTTTTTTTTTTTTTTTTTTTTTTTTTTGGCGGTACCGGGAATTGAACGTGGGAGCTCTACTAAGCTAACTCCCTGGCCCTAAAGCAAGCAATTTTTAAGCCTGCAAATTTCTATAAAGCTGAACACCCATCTCTGAAAAAACAAAATGGAAAAGGGGTATATATTGGGAGCCACAAAGCTAGGAAATCGATCACATATATGTAGGTGGGACTTGACCCAGTGTGTAAAGCAAACAAGTTACCTCACTTCTGAGATGAAATTCCTGTCAGGTTAAGGTTTTGCTATCAGTTGCTAAGCAACCTAGTGTCATGTGTTACTAACTTCACAAAAGCGTAAATAAAAGACAGTTGTGAAAAAAAAAGGGGGAAGGAAAATAAAAACATATACATGTATACACAGGAGAGTTAAGATCTACAGCTACTTTCTCTTAGTTCACTGAGAATAAAAAAGTCTGTACTAATATTGTTTAGATATTTTTTTTTTTTTTTGGTGGAACCGGGGATTGAACTCAGGTCCTTGCACTTGCCAGGGAAGCGCTTATTCCACTGAGCCATCTCCCCAGCCCCCTGTTTAGATATGTTTGCAACCTGTCCTCTGAATAACTACTAGGAAGACAACAATATACAATGTATTAATTATTGTAAACGTCCTACTAACCTGTTTGGAAACTGTTTCATTGCTATTTTATCTTTCTTTTTCATTAAAATGAATAAAAATTATAAAGAAATAAAAATAAAAATAAATTTCTGCAAAGCTAATTAGGAAGTATAGTCATGCACAGAATAATCAAGGCTTTCCCAACTCTAAGTAGTCTCCTCTGATATTTTGTTCTTTGAATACAGAAATTTCATTCTATACATGTTAACAGTAGGAAAGGAACTTAAATTTTATCTGGTAAGCTTGGTGATTTGGTCTTCTCTTCCTGACAGAAATCTTAAATTACGATGTATGGTTTATATAAAATTGGATAACTTATTAACTAAATAATTTTCTGTCTACTAGGGTTTTACTGGAGCCCAAAACTGATAAAATATTTGTCCTCATAGAACTCACAATGAGTCAACTATGTCAACCACAAAGTTACAGTTGAAAGTTCTTCTTCTTTTTTTTTTTTTTTTGCAGAACCAGGGATTGAACTCAGGCCCTTACGCTTGCCAGGGAAGTGCTTAATCCACTGAGCCATCTCCCTGGTCCCGAAAGTTCTTATTATTGCATTCTGACACTAATTTCTGACATGTAAACAAAAGTAAGTAAGGTAAATTGGGAGAAATAAGAAACTAAGGTGACTTTTTAATTTTTTTCCATGAACATACACATTCAAGAGACAGTGTAATGAAAGAGTTACCAGTATGATCTTGGGAATGAACTATATCCCTCAAATTTTTAATATGAAAAAGCTGATGTTAATAATATGCCCATCAGATGATTCTGAGGATTAAAAGAGTTAAAACATACAAAATAACTAAAATAGTGCCTAGTCAATAGTAAACTATTTACATTACTAAATGGAGAAAAATATCAAGTTTCACTGTTTTTCTCTTATTAAAAATTCCAAATGCCAATGAATTTAAAATCCTAAATGCCGATGAACTACTAAATTCACTAAAGAGTTCATAATCTGGTTCCTTTTTCTCGTGACTTTTTTTGAATTCTTATGTAGGCAATATCAATGCTAAGACATTATGTAAATTAAATACAAGTTAACAATATTCAGTGGAATTTTAAGAGACAAGGAAGGTAAATAATTAAATGTTTTGGTGAGGATCGTAAGAATTTTTTCTGACACAGAATATATAAAAACCTCAGATTCCCAAATGGGAATTTTATATTGTATCAAAAACATAAAAGTCCTTGAAAGTTGGAAGCTAAGTGCTACTTAGGAAAATTCTTATATAAGTGACAGGTGCAATGGCCCCTAAAAATTTACATAATATGATTCACTATCACAACTGACTTTATGGGAATTTCAATCCTAAATTTTACCAAAAAAGATAATTTTTTTTTTATTTTTCATTAATTGTCTTTTGAGACAAGGTTTCACTCAGCACTTCAGGTTGAACTCACTTTTTAGCTCAG
The DNA here is from genome assembly GCF_000260255.1 of Octodon degus. NCBI lineage: Eukaryota > Metazoa > Chordata > Mammalia > Rodentia > Octodontidae > Octodon > Octodon degus. Next base: position 4,940,414 of record NW_004524644.1, on the reverse strand, counting down.
GCTAGCCTCAAACTCACAGCATCCTCCTGCCTCAACCTCCTAAGTATTAGGATTACAGGCGTGTTCTTATAATTGTTGGTAATTTTGTTTAAAAAGGAAAAGTTCTAAATTAATTTATAAATTTAGGTTATCTTCTGGATAAGGATGAAAAGTATCAAAGGAAGAAATACATTTCTATATAACATGAATAGATTGAAAAATATGATTTACTAAAGTAAAACTTACTGAAATCACACAATCAGCTACTGGTTTCTTTAAAGCATTTTCTGCAATCTCTTTAAGCTTAGCCAACAACATTCCTGTCACCTGCTCAATTGCAAAAGGTCTCTCTTCTTCTAGGTACCGCACCTAAAAATCAAAAGTGGAGACTGTTATTTATTCTGTTTGTCCAAATATTTAGTCACCTTGTGCTCTATACATGGTAAACATACATCAGTGAAAGAGCCAAGATTCTGGATCAAAGTTTTATTCCAGAAAAAATTTCTAGGACTATGACCTAAATGAAAAGTACAACATCTCTCATTTCTGAGGGTCCATTATCTCACATAATTTTACAACCAACTAAATTACTTCCAGGTGTCTCCAATCTTCTATTATCATCTACTTTCCACAAAAGCTATTTTTACCATTTATTTTCCAAGTGTGATACAATAAACAAAGAGAAAAAGATAAAAATTTTCTTTTGAAACTTATGATCCAATATGTTTAAAAGAAGAGCATTATTCATTAACTGGGAAAAGGAAATAAAAATATCAAAAAAAATTTAACATGTATAATTAAGTATAAAATTAAATATGAAATTTAATGTTACTTTAGAAAAGTTACCTTTTTCTAGCCAACTAATCCTTTGATAAGTTAGATTTAAATACTAATTCACATTTTTTCTTATTAACATTATAAAGTATAAAAGAAACTGCTACATTTTATGCATAGGTTTAAGACAATGCTACAGACAGACACATAAAATCAAACTGTACAAGGTATTCTGTGAGCAATGAACACTGAGGAACCTGTACCTTAATCAAATAATTAAACTTTTATGACAATTAAAAATTTCAAATCAACACAAAGCTACCTTAAAACTTACATGTTTTTAATTTCCACAGGAAAAGGATGCATCTTTTACCTCTGCATTCCCAAAGTGGAATAATTTTATTCTGTAATGCTAGGCTTTATGGAGGATTCTCAAGTAGCACAATGTCTTTATGGATAAACATGTACAGTAGTGCAAGATTTACCTTGAATAGGACCTAAAATTGATATCTGTTTGTTCCTAAATGCATTTATGAATAAGTTTAACAACAAGGCTGTGTAAAATTACTGCCTTTAAACCATGGAGATAGGGTTAAGTAAAACACAGTAAAAAATAAGTAAAACACAGTAAAAACACCATACTTTTAGGGACTAGAGGGGTACAATATTGTATTTCTTCTAAAAGTTAGATGAAATGATCATCAAAACATTCAAACAAAAGTGTAGAAAGAAATAAAGAGAATTTGTGAGGAGTTGAACACTAATGGTCAGTCTTAAAAAGATGAAGGTAGTTGAATACATGACATGTTCAAAACCTTCTGAACTAGATTATAGACATTCATTATGAATATGCAAAACTTGTATCATTTGAAAAATTAGGTTTTTGTAGTTTAAAAAAATATTTATAGTGCTCTCTCCAGCCCATTCACAAAGCATGAATTATGTTTTTTCATTTTAAAGAATTAAACCAAAAGAATACACTTAGTTTAAGTGTTAACTTGGAATAAAATTACTCAGGTGATCAGTAACCAGGACTTAACCAGATCTAAAAAAGTATCTGAAAATATTTTGTCTTTTTTTTTCTTTTTCAATTAATTTTATTGAGAAACAAATAGCAATGAGACAGTTTCAAAACCCATTAGGACAGTTTCAATAGTTAATACATTGCATACTGTTGTGTTCATAGTGGTTATTCATAGTATAAGATGCAGACATGATATCTCATCCAAACACAATTAGTAGAAATCTTTCCTCTTATTGAATTAAGAGAAAGTAGCTGTATATCTATCCTATTTGTATATACAGATACAAAATGGTCCTACATTTGTAGCCCCTTTTTTTGTTTATTTTTGTCAGAGATGGGTATTCCATTACCATTTAAATATTGTAAGTGCATGAACTCAGCAAAATAATCCAATATAGTCCTAGCAGTCCATAGAAGTAGTGGGTTATCTGTAGACTGGCGATGTCAGAAGTTGTTGACTTGAGCCTTTTACAGCTCAGTTGTCTCAGTTTTGTAACCATAACCCATGCAATTTCTTACGTTTTAACTCTTCACATGTGTGAAAATTTTTTTATTAGTTTTAATGAGAAAAAAGATAAAATAGCAATGAAACAGTTTCAAAACAGGTTAGCAGGACAGTTACAACAATGCATTGTATATTGTTGTATGTGTGCAAATTTTTATCTAAAATACAGCTTCATCATTTATTTTGTTTTGGACTTCTATTAGTGTCCACAGCATACATGCATCAAGTTGAATGTTAATCCTTAAAAATAGCTTCACTAAGATACAATTCACATAACATAAATTTATCCTTCCAGAAGTGTGTATTCAGTGGGTTCTGGTATGTTCACAAAATTGCACACTATCAATACAATCTAATTACAGAACATTTTCATCACCCCCTCAAAAACTCAGTACCATTAACTGTTACTCCCCATCTCCACTTCCCCTTAACACACAGCATCTAATTTGTTTTATGCCTCTATAATTTGCTATAATTTTGAACATTCCTAATATACAGAATATTATAGACTTTAAAAATTTGTATTAATACATGTTTGCAATATGTGAGAAATACTTTCATAGTGGTCAGTTTGTACATATACATGTTGCATGTTAATCCTTTTTGCTTCCCTTTCCACTCTCTTCCTTTCCTCTCCCTCTGTGATAGTTAAGTGTCAATCTGAATAAAAAACTCCCAATTAAATTGGTTGTTTATTTTGTTTTTTTAGGTACCTAGGCTCAAATTCAGGACCTTGCACTTCCCAGGCAGGTGCTTATGCTGCTGAGCTATCTCCCAGGCCCTTCCCAACTAAATTGGATTAGTGTAATTTTGGGTGTGGCTGCAAGGATCTAAAGAACAGAGAAGACCCAGGATCTGAGTAGCACCAACAGGTTTGTAGCCTGAATGGAGTAAAAGGGAGACGGAAGACTGCTTTTATTTCCTGGGAGGCAGGAAACAGTCTTCACTTTCACCTCTTCTGGCTTCCAGGACAGACCCGTCAGCCTTTCAACCTCCTGATAGTCTCACATGGGAAACTACAGTGAACTCCACACTTGCAGTGGCAGACAGCCCTTTTGCATTCACATCTGACTGTGGGTGGCCATAAGCCTACCTTGTGAGCACTGACTAGTACACCCTCCAACTCTAGATTCCCTTCCCACTGATTCAAAGTCTACCTCTGCCTATTTCCCATTATTTCTTTTATTTTGCCTTTTATATATATTTTGGTTTTTTCACATAAGAGCCACGTGATATTTAACTTTCTGTGTCTAATTCATTTCATTCTCATGATCTCCAGGTATGTCCATTTTTCTACAAATGACTCTTAAGTTATTCTTCTTTATGGCTGACTAGTATTCCACTGTATATATATATACATTTTCTTTATCCATTCATTTGTTGATAGGCATGTAGGCTGTCTGCAAGATTTAGCTGTTCATAGTGTGGCAACAAACACAAGTATGCACATATCATTGTAATATGATGTCTTTTAGGAAGATATCCTAAGAGGTATAGCTGGGTGAAACAATTTCTAGTTTCAATTTTTGGAGGACTCTCTATGATTTGCATAGTGGTTACAAGATAGGTTTGGGCATGACAAAACTGATGGGGAAGCAGATGTGACCTGTCAACCACAAGATCCCAGAATGGTTCTTAAAGCCCTGTATCTGGACTTCTCTTGAGAAGGGTTCCTGTAGGATGGCTTAGATCTGGTGGTGTCAGCTTGAGGCAAAGGATCCCAGCGCCACATTTCAGGATCCACATATAGATGTTCCTGTGGGTTTCCTCAAGATTTGTACAGCATAAAAGACCCAGATGCCAAGAACTTGCCTATCTTGACTTTCTTCACAGTAGCTAGCCCTGTTTTCTCCAGGGTGTTCTTTTACCACTCTCTCTTCTTTTACCTGGCCCAAATTCACTCTGCAGAATCAGTTTCACCCTCATTCTTCACTTAATACTTTTTCAAATAAACTTATTTGAAAGTTATTATTCACTTCACTAAGATAAGGACCTGAAGAGGGAAAGGAGAGCAATTTGGAACGTGGTTAACACTTAACTGAGGAGTCACTTTTAGGAGGAGCTACTTGTAACACTTGTACTAGTTTACATTCCCACCAATGATACAGTCCCTTTTTCCTCACTGTCTCACCAGCATTTCTTGCTTTTGAATTCATGATGATACTCTTCTGAGATAAAATGGAATACGGTACAGTGCATTGTTTTTTTTGGGGGTGGGTGGTACCAAAAATCGAACTCAGGACCTTGTGCTTGCCAAGCAAGGCACTGTACCACTGAGCTATATCCCGAGCCCTGGTGTATTGATGTTTCTTTAATGGTCAAAGATGTTGAACATTTTTCATGTGTTTATTGCCCATTTGTATTTCTTTTCCTGAGAAGTGTCTATTCATTTCAATTGCACATTTTTGATTTTTTTTTATTTTGGGGGGGGTTTTATTTTTTTGAGTACCTTATATATTCTAGTTAGTATAAGAAGTAGCTATTAAAATTTCTTTCTCATTTTCTAGGTTAGCTCTTCACTGTTCTTTTACTATGCAGAAGCCTTTTGATTTGATATTTGTTGATTCTTGATGTTATTTCTTGTGCAACTGAAGTTCTGTTCAGAAAGCCATTGTCTATGCCTATGTCTTCAAGAGTTTTATCTTTTTTTACTTCTAGGAAATTTGGTTTTTCTCTTTTCATAACTAGGTTTCGATCCATTTTAATATAAGGTGAAAGATACAGATCTAGATCTAATCTTCTGCAGGTAAACAAGCAGTCTTCCCAGCACCATCTGACAAAGAAGCTATCTTTTCTCTAGGCTATGTTTTGGGACTCTTTGTCAAAAGTATGTGATAGCTAAATGTGCTCCAGTTGTTTCTGTACCTTTTGTTCAGTTCCATTGATGTGCACTTTGTTCTCTGTGCTTCCATTCTCTTAATTTTTATCACTGTAGCTTTGGAATATAACTCTAAATCCAAGATCGTATTTATATCTGTGTAATTATTTTTACAGATCTATATAGTTTTTTCTAGTTCTGTGAAGAATGCTGTTGGAATTTTGATTAGGAATGCATAAAATCTATGTATTGGAGCCAAATCTTGGAAACAACCAAGATGCCCATCAACTGAGGAATGGTTGAGAAAGATGTGGTATTTTTACACAATGGAGTATTATTCAGCTATTAA
>NW_004524644.1:4924714-4933491 GCF_000260255.1 Octodon degus | reverse complement strand
ATGGTGTTTGTAAATAGGATCACAAGTCCGCATCTTGTACAGCAATTAACCACTAAGAAGAATATATGCAGTGTATTATTTGTTGAAACTGTGCTTCCAATTTGATTTGAAACTGTCTCGTTGCTATCTGTTTATCAATAAAACTTTGAAAAAAAATAAAATAAAATCTATATATCGGTTTTGGAAATACGGCATTTCAAACATTCCTTGTTTTGCCCACCCAGGTAAAGGGATGTCATCCAGTTTTCTGATGTCCTTTTCTCTTTTCAGTATACTGCAGTTTTCATTACAGAACTGCTCACTTGTTTCAGTAGGCTAATTCCTAAGTAGCTTATTTTGAAGCCACTGTAAATGGGATTTTCTCCTAATTTCTTTCTTGGTGTATTCATTTTGAATGCTATTGACTTTTGGATGTTTCTTTGTATCCTGCTACTTTGCTGAATTTATTAGTTCTCGATGTCTTTTGATTGAATTTTTTGGGTCTTCTATATAAGTGATAATGTCATCTATGATTAAGGATAGTTTGAACACAACTAAATGGAAAGCAAGAATTTAAGGATTAAACAATGAAGAGAGGGCAAGGAAAAAAGCTAGGAAACATGGCAGGGGCAAAACAATACAATTATATGCACAAGATGGTTAAGGCAATGATCCTGAGAATCTGTATCAGGTTCAAACAACTAAACAACTGCACTGAAGCTAGCAATGTGTAATACTAGGGCCATGCTTGGAATCCCTGTCATTCTGGTCTTCTAAAAGCGTAATTCTGCTAATGTCATGTCAATTACTTCTATACTCTCTCTCAAGTAAATGTTTTTTTTTTTTAAAAAAAGGAACTAAATGAAAACAAGAGACAAGAATGTCATAGGACTGTCCTGCTACAATGTTGTATATAGTTAGATTTCTAAATATCTGTGTAAAAATCTGTATTTTTTTTTTACTATTTTTAAATTTTATTTATTTTATTTTTTTCACATTCTGTAGGGATTTAAAGTTTAGCATATCAAGGATTGATGGAAAATACTTGTTCCGTGTTATATCTAAGACATTTAATATTCAGACAGATACTGATGTTAAGCTCAACAGCCTATGTTTTAGGGTAATAATATCATTAAGCTTCTCTTCTGGAGGGTTAACAATTTAAGTTTGCAGAACAAAAAATTAGAGAAAAAGAAGGGCTACAAGGATAGCCAACATTTTGGCCCTGGCCCTTGAAGGTCAGTGAGGACTCAGGACATAAGAGAACCTGTATTGTAATATCCTGTAACTCAGAGGTGTCCCAAATTTTCTGATCAAGGAGATTATAGGGCCACAGAGGAAAGGAATGAGATCAACAATGTAGAGTTTGCCTAAGGAGAGTCACATGGAGAGAAAACATTCTCTCAGGCTTTCACAGAGAGCAAATTGGTCAAGCAATGGCCATAACTCATCCACATGGCTGACACTGACAAAGGATCTACAAAGTGCGGCACAGGATTTCAGAGTAAATCCTGAGGGGATTTGACTGACCTTGTCAAATACAAAAGTTACATTTCTTGTTTTATAGGTCCTGCTTTATCCTGGTTTTAACCATACAGCAGAAAAGTATAAAAATGAGGTACAAAAAGTAAAGCCATATTAATATGCTGAGCTGTAAAAAGCTCAAGTCAACAACTTTCTGACATTGCCAGTCATGCGGATAACCCACTACTATTATAGACACTGCACTATATTGGATTTTTTTTGCTGAATTCATGCACCTACAATATATGAATGGCAATGGAATACCCATCTCTGACAAAAGTAAACAAAAAAGGGGATATAAATGAAGGACCATTTTGTAGTAAAAAAAATATGTGTCTGTATATAAAAATAGCATAGACATACAGCTACTCTGTTAGTTCAATGAGAAGAAAGTTTTGAATTAATAGGGTTTAGACAAGATATCATGTCTGCATCTTATACTATGAATAACTACTACAAAGACAACAATATGCAATGTATTAATTACTGTAACTGTCCTACTAACCTGTTTTGAAACTGACTCATTGCTACTTCTTTCTCAATAAAATTATTTAAAAAATAAGGATAGTTTGATCTCTTCTCTTATAAGTTTTAAGCTCTAACTTGCAACAATCCTCTGGCCTCAGGCTCTCACAACTTTCATCTTCTATCTGATATATGTGTACTTCTGTAACAGCTTTCTTTCACTGAAAATGTTTTGAAGCCCATGTACATTATTGGAAATATCAGTACCTCATTCTTTTTATGGCCAAAGTTCTATTGTATAGATGTGTCATATGTTATTTATCCATTCAACTAGTTAACAGACACTTGAATTTTTATACTTTCTGGCTATTATAGATAATGCTATTATACTGGGTGTGGTGGTGGATAGCTCTTATCCCAGAACTTGGGAAGCTGAAGTAGGAAATTCACCTTGAGTTTGTGGCTAGTCTAGGCTACAAACTGAGTTCAAGGCCAGCCTCAACTATATGGCAAGTCTCAAACCTGTACTTTCCTAAAAAGGATGTTATGAATATTCATATACAGATTTTATGTGCACATACATTTTAAGTTTCTTGGATAATGACTAAAGAATACAACTGTTGGTTCATTCAGTAATTACTTTGAGGTATCCCACTATTTTAAACAAAAATCACATTTTTGTTAACCAATTTCTAACTGTCTTGGGATGCAGATGTAGAATGTAGAATTAAAAATCCTGAATCTGTCTCATAGAAGAAAAGTTTGCTTTAACACACATAAAAATTAAGAGTCTTCTAAATTAGAAAAACTTAAAGCAACAAATATACTCTTTGGGTCCAGTCTTTTTTTCATTTAGTACAAGGTCTACAGGGTCTTACTATGCAGATTGGACTTGTAGTGATTCTCCTGTTTTCAGCCTCCCAAACACTGAGATTACAGGCACCCACCACCAAACCCAATCTCAATTGCCATCTCAGTGTGCCCTAGTGGGCAGGGCTGATATGACATGCCAGGGATTGAACCCCTGTCCCTGTATCTGCCTCAGCAGGTGCTTTAATCTGCTGAGCCAACTAGCCAGCCCTCTAATCTTGTAAACTACGTATGTCTTTGCCTTTTTCCCTTAGCCCATTTACATGCAGTATTCCATTTTTGGAATGCCCAGGACAATGGAACAAAGGAGAAATTTTTCCTTTAAAATTCTTGTTGAATTTTTCTAGGTAACATATATGAATCTCATACAAAAATTCAAAAAATTGCAATCTTCTAAGTGGTTTAGCTATTCGTTTTACAAATACTAAAAATTTTTTCCCTGTCAGTAAAATCAGTATTTGACTTGAACAGTTATTACCTAAATTAGATTTTTTTGTCATTCTTTGAAATTATTACAAAAACTGAATAATGTCTTGAGTGTGTATATACTATATCCAGAGGGAGAGAAATCACAACATTATCATATTTTGTTTTTTTTCATTCTAAAGCTTACCTTAACTCCTGCACTTCCATTAGGCATCTTTTGCAGTTCATAGGGAAGCCTGATTCTTTCTGTCTGCACGATAGGATCATCAAATGATCTCCCGTGAAGCTTTTTGAATCCATGAATTGTATTTCTTACATTTGTGACTATCTGTTGGCAGTAAATATTTGTATTTATCAATTTCTTCATGAATATAAAATAAAATACTATTTTAATACTTAAAGCCACCAGGTTCCCTTACTCTACAGAATGAAGTTCAGAATTATAACCAATTTTCTGATTCCCTAATGACAGTAAAGTGATACAATTAGAATGTATACATCTTTATTACCTCCCGAATTCTCCTCTTATACTAAATATTAATATGACATGATTATAAAAAACTTTATATCCTAAGCATTAATGCCATATGAGTATACAAATCTTTAAAGTTTTTCAAATATAATAAAAGTCTGTCCACAATTTGTATCTCTTTGATATGAATACTTCAACACTTTTCTTCTTGAATTCTCAAGATCCTCCTGCCTTGCCTCTTAAATGCTAGGATACAGGCATGCACCACCATACCTGAATTTCTTATATTTTTCTACTTTCATGTCTGAATTTTTATTCGACTTTTGTTTTACTGTCTAATATTTTATTCTCAATATCTCTAAAATTTATCATGTACTAGCCAGGGATAAGATATATTTCTAGGCTAGTAAGTTAAAACCCCTTCCAAGTAACATAATGCTAAATTAAAGAGGCCTGTTTTGTAAATGGCTTGTATTTTGACAAAATCATTTTTTCTTTCACTAAAACATGTAGTTCAAGTTACATAGTACTGTATAGTATAACCACTGTACTTTTAAAGCCAAACAAATACTGACCTTCAACTATGATATGAAAACAGAATATTTAATAAATATGTTGATTTGTGTAGTTCTAAACAAAAAAGACCTTTGGATTGATTTTTAATTTTTTTTTATTTTTATTTTTTGAGACAGGCTGTAACTGTGTAGTCCAGGGTAGCCTTGAACTTACTAGTAGCCCAGGTTGGCCTTAAGCTCCCAGCAATCCTCCTGCCTCAGCCTCTCGAGTGCTAGAATTACAGGCACACACTACCATGATCAGCTGGAGAATGATTTCTTCTAAGACTCTAAATATCCATGATGTACTAAAAAGATCTGATGGAAACTGATATATAAACTTCAGCGAACCATTTTAGCTCAAACTCAACATTTATGTATAATAGGAAAATAAAAAAATAAATACATTTTCATATTAGTAATTACAAAAAACATAAGTTTTTGCTTATGCCTTGATAAAAACATAAGCAAAAACTTCTAGATAAGTGAGTCAATTATTCTTATAAAGTTGTAAGAAAAAACCCTATTAAATAATTTCAAAAGGAAGAAAAACAAGGTCCAGGTGTATACAAAGTATAAGAAATAATTATGGGTTTTAGTTCAGTAAGTGATCTAAAAAAATCAACGTTCAAAAAATTATCAAATATTTCCGATTTTATTTGAAACTGTCTCATTGCTATCTGTTTATCAATAAAACTTTAAAAAAATCATAGCTTGAAGTACTTAAGGCAATTAAAAATTATCAAATATTAAAAATTAGTGTTCTAGTGAGGTGTGGTAGCACATACATGTAATCCCAGCACTTGGGAGGCTGAGGCTGGAGGATCACTGCAAATTCCAGGCTAGCCTGAGCTACATAATGAGTTCATGGCCAGCCTGCACTGCAAAGGGAGACCCTGTCTTAAAAAACAAAAAGAAAATTAGTGTTCTATTGATAAGCCTGTCAGAAGCCTATATATTTACCTAAACAAATTCTGTAAAATGTTAACCACATTGGGCTATTCTGGAAATTTGTGCATTGGTCATTTTTCATTGAAATGTCTGAGTTAGAGAGATTATCCCTCATAGAAAGTGACAAAATATGGGAAAACAGTGGTAACTTAATTACCATTAATTACCAAGATTCAGTTAATTCTGTGTCTAAGCCAAACTTCCACATTAACAATTTACCTGGCTTTTGGCTGCATTTCCAATGGCTCGAGTTCTTGCTCCTAAAGATATACAGGCCCTAAATAAGGGGAAAACAAAAAAATATTGTTTCTATGACATCTTTATATTAATGTGCTATTATTTTCTTTGCCTCATATAAAAAATTTAAAATGCTTAATATACTACTTTAAAACCATACTATAGATCAAACTTTTACATAATTTTAAACTTTCCTAAATAATGTAATTTGTAAAATTATCAAATATTTCCGATTTGATTTGAAACTGTCTCATTGCTGTTTATCAATAAAACTTTAAAAAAAAATCATAGCTTGACGTACTCAAGGCAATTCAAAAAAAATTATCAGAATTTTTACAGAATAAATGTTACAATTTTTTAAAAAGTACGTTGCTTCCCAAAATTGTTTTTCCAGTTCTATTGGTCTATGATCTATTAAAAAAATTACTATATTTAGTAAAGCAAGCTGCTTGGCTTTAAATCCTGTCTTTGCCATTAAACAGCTGAGTGTATAAATTACATAATGATTCTTTGCTCCAGCTTCCCATCTGGAATATAATGATGATAAAACCTGCTCACAGTATTATGTGAGGATTAGTATATATAGGTAAATGCTCTGAATACCTGATATACAATAATTATACAAATGAATTGCTAATTACCACATTTAAATGTAACATAAAAGCAAGCATAGAATAACACTTTGATTAACTACCATTTCACTGTGATTCAAGAAAATATTTCTGTATTGTAGTTTTAATTACAGGGAAATAGTCAACAAACATTTATAGGTATGATGTAGAAATAACACAAGAAATAATCCCTGTCAAAAATTTATTTATTAAAAAAACCCAACAGAATATATAATCTTAAGAATATTAATAAAAGATAGAATAATCACTTTTAATAGTAATAAAAGGTAGAATAATGACATCTGAATTAAGACAAGAAAAGGGATAAAGCTTTTTAATACATGCTCTGGAAGAAAATATTACTGATATAAAGGTATTTGTTATATTAATTGTCCCCCCAAAGGTTTATGTTCAGGAAACTTGTTTCTGGATATAATAAACCTTAAAGAGAAGAACCTGGAGGGAGATAATTAGACTTTGGGGCACCATTCTCAGAAGGGATTAATACCCATTTCAAGAAAATAGGTTAGTTATCATATGATTAGATTAGTTCCCAGGTTGCTATGAAGTGAGGCTGAACCATGTGCTTGTCCCGTTCTGTAGGTGACTGGTTCCCTTTCCATTTCTCTACTGTTTTTATACAGCTATTAGATGCCCTTTCCAGAACTCTGTATCACATTGTTTGGACCTTCTAGCCACCAGTATTGTAAGCCAAATGAGCCTTTTTTTACAAGTTACCCAGTCTCTGGTATTTTGATATAGCAACACAAAACAAACTAAGATATGTAAGTGTTCTCAACATGAAAGCCAAAGCAATCCTTTTGAAGATTAAGAGCATGAGACCTCCCTGCAGAGGAGGCCAATTGTGCCCTGTCTCACAAAGTAAAAACTAAGTCTTCCCAACAGCCAATGAAGCTCTTCATGGTCCCATTTTCAGCTGTTCTCCCTGTACATACAATCCAGGAAAACTGGCCTGCTTGCCATTTCCAGATGATGTCTACCACATTTTTGCCTCAAGACCTTTGTAAAATGCTGTTCCCTCTTTCTGAACATTCTGAATACACCTATATGGCTTGTGCTTTCCTCTGCTCAAGTAACAGTGTATCAGGGACACTTTCTTGGAAAATCCTATATAAAGAATATTCATGTTCCTCCCAACACTGATATTGCATCACTTATTTGACTTTCCTCAATACTGTGTATCACCATCTGATATAATTTTTTCATTGTTTCTCCATACCAGCCTGTAAACATGTATGCCCACTACCTTGATCTGTACCATCCAGTATGGTAAACACTATCCATATAGCTAATAAAATATAAATTAATGAAAATAGATGAATAAAAATAATGAGAATGGATCCTCAAAATGTGCTTAATAGACACAGGTAGCCAGTGGAAATACAAAGAACAAAACACACATAGAACAGATACACAGAATACAAAATTCTACTGAATAGCACTAATCTAGATATTTGTTTAGTATATGGTAAATAAAAGCACTTAATGAATAGAATTATAGTTCCTCAGAGTAATGGTTACCTGGAGATTAGGAAGAATATAAATTGGCTAGTTTTATAGGGCAGTTTAGCAACACAGTACGGAGGCCAGATTATATAAAGTCTCACACACCAGGTTTTAAATCTGTAATTTAGTGAGTTGATAAAAAGAATTCATTAAAAGGGCAGAACAAAGCATACCAACAGATAATAGACAATGGAAAGGTAACATTCCATAGGAGTGCTTATCAAGTGCTGAATGAGACACTATTATGTTGGGGACCACTGGATTTTCACAGAAGGCACTCTGGGAGGCTGAAGTAAGAGGCAGGAAGACCACAAGTTTAAGCTCAGCCTGGGCAATTTAGAGACCCTGTCTCAAAATGAAGATGGCTAGGGATGTAGCTCAGTGTAAAAGGTCTGGATTCAATCCCAGAAATGATGAGGAAAAGGTTCATTTAGTAGTTTTAACAGATATTTGTTGAATAATTACTACTGAATAATGTCTTGCACTGTTAGCTACTAGAGAGAAACTGAAGGAAAGAAAAAACAATATGGTCTTGGCTCTTTTGGATCTTACAATGGTATACTTATATAAATAGAAATAAACTAGGTGCTGCAACACAGGAAACTCATGGTGCTTTAAGAGTAGGTAATAGCTGGAACTGACCTAATTAATAAATGAGGGTCAAGAAAGAATTACTCAGAAAAATGATGAGATTCGAGGGAGTAAATGATGGGAGAGAAGTAGAAGAGGATTTTCTGGCGCTTTCTACTGCAGCATGAAATGAGAGGAAAGTAAGGGAGGGTTATCAGTCATCTATATCAGGATAGTGATAGTAGAGACAGAAGAAGGAACTGATATGTAAGAGACAAAAATAAGAGGACTTAGTAACAAACCAGATCTTCACTGTTCAGTGCAGTACTCACTACCATAAGCACACATGCGTATTTAGCACATAAAATGAGACTAATCTAAATTAAACATGTTTATTTTTTGTAGGTATAAAACATACTCTACATTTTTTTTAATAACTTTATTTATTTTTTTTTCAAAGTTTTATTGACAAAGAGATAGCAATGAGACAGTTTCAAATCAAATCGGAAGGACAGTTTCAACAAATAATACACTGCATATATTCTTCTTAGTGGTTAATTGCTGTACAAGATGCGGACTTGTGATCCTATT
>NW_004524644.1:4908212-4917704 GCF_000260255.1 Octodon degus | reverse complement strand
TAGGACTGGGTCTGATACTCTAGATTTTTAAGATTTAATATTTATTTACTTTACTTTTTGGTACCGGGAATTGAACAACCTTATGCTTGCCAGGCAAGCGCTATGCTGCAAAGCTATATCCCTTGGCAAGATTTAATATTTTAAAAAATAATGTATCACTTATTTTGAAAATATTGATTACATTTTGAAGTAGGATTTCAGATATACAAAGCTAAATAAAATACATTAATATTAATCTTGTTTCTGTTTATCTTTTTAGCACAGTTACTAGAACATTAAAATTTAGTGTGTCACCCATGTGTTTTTATTGAATGTGCTGGACTAGACAGCCAGAAGAGTCAAATGACAAGAATGCTTAGGATTCCAGTGTGCATATGAGGACAGATGATATATACCATGAAACAGATCACTTATCAGTGGGACTGGATGAGGAAGGGAGAATTACCATTCGTACTCTAAACATTGCTAAGTTTTTGGTACCTTTGAGACATCCAAGAGGATTTATGTACTTAGAGCTGGAATGCCAAAAGTGATGGTTAGAAGTAGACAATTCAAGTGACTGTTCTCTAATGAGATCTAGTGAAAAACAGGAAAATCAAGGTAAAGCAGAAATCACTTGGCCTGATGACATCTTGATATAGCTTGTAAAGCAACTCCGTGATTTAGTATATATATGGAAAGTTAAAAATTTACATTTCCAGAACAGTAACCTGTAAGGAATGTCATTCTATCTTAAAACTCATAATATTTTGGTACTGTATTATTATAACTTGAATGCACAGAATTTTTTTCTTAGATTGATTCTGAAAAGTTAGAAATGTATATCTAAGACTCATTTTCAACTGTCATTTATATAAGTGCTAGTTTCTTTGAAATACACTTCACAAGTAGTATCACTTCACAGAAAAAACCTGAGCATTACTACTATCAGATATCCTCTGAGGTAAGAAGCAGATGACTTTATTATTAAAGTTTAAAATATCTGTGGTAACTAGATTTGGCAATGCTAAGTTTCAAATACAAAAGACGATCTAAGTCACAAAGCTTAAGATAGTCAAACTCTTTAATTTTCTTTCAAAAAAATTTTAGAATATTACAAAACCATTAACATATTCCCACCAACCTGAACCACTGATGGCACATGCATGACTGTCCTATGCTACCCATGGGAGTGGTTTAGAGCTGGCTGGCAGCAAAACATACAAATTGTAGCTCCTATCATGAACTGTTAAATAAAAAATACCTTCCAGGAATTTTTAGAAAACCCCATTCTCTTAATTTTAAAACTCCTGTATCACTTTATAATAACGAGAAGTAGACATAATACACGTAACAATGATGTAAAAGTTTTACAGAAAAAAATATAGCTGATCCAAATTTAGATGCCATAATATATTTAAATTCTTCATAAAGAGTATTTCAATAATTACTCAGAAATTCCATTTTCTACCTAAAAAAATGGGAGGGATATTTATAATGTATCTTATTTATTCTTTCTTTTTTTAGGATGTGGTTTAAATCTCAAATGTCCAATCTGATGTTGCCACTGAAACTCATAACTAAGAAAATGCCATGAAATTCTGTTTAGACTTCTAAATGTTCTATATTCCGTTTTGTAAGGAAAGGGCATAAAAACTGATAGGATGTTAAAGCTGTACTTATTTTTACCCATAAAATTTATTATTATTTCTACTATCAAACTTTTTAGAAGAGCAAGCATTATTAGAGAAAACATATTGTGAAAATACTAAATTTTTCACCTAAGAAGTCACCAATGTCAACATTTGTTTGCTCTTTTCTTTCCTGTATCCAAGGACCCAAAACCTCTCAATTTTACTATTTAAGTTTTAAATTTAGCTTTCTCTTTTTTGCTTTGTGTTATGGTTTGTGCCTCAATGTCCCCCCAAAACCTTGAGTGTTTGGTTGATTCATGGGCTAATGCTGGCATTATGGGTGTTAGTACTATACCCCCCTGGGGTGGGTAGCTTACATACAATACATCGCTTGCTCTCTGCTCTCACCCTTTTGCTTGTTGCTTTTGCTGTTTTCTGACACCATAAACTATTAGTCTGTCATGTGCTACCCTGCTAAGTATGGAAGAAAACCTCCACTAACTTTGAGCTAAATAAATCTTTCCCTCTTTAATTTGGGTGTCAAGCATCTTTTCTCTCCTTGGCAAGGAGAGAAAAGTAACTGAGACACTTTTCTTTGTCCATTGTATAAGGTAACAGCATTTTTAGCTTTTCTGCTATCACTAAGTTGATGCTAAGAAACAGTACTACTGGATTCATGATGAGAGGGCAATTAATAGGTGTTATGGTTAGTGACGAGTTGTGTGCCCAAAGCCTCATGTAGTCATGGCTTCTGGAGTTTGCAATTGATTCTTGATCCAACACTGTGACTGCAGGTGTGAGTGTTACACCCTGGCCCTGGAGTGGGTAATTTGTATTACAATGTAAGGAGGGGAAACAGGTTAGCTAGCAGCTAAGGCTGCTGTTTTTCCCTTCGCTCTTTGCTGCAGCCATGAATGGCTGGTCTCTGCCATATGCCACTCTGCTTTAAAGCCAGCTGAGTATAGACTGAAACCTCTACTAACTGTGAGCTATAAATAAACCCTGCCTTCCTTAATTTTGGGTGTTGGGTATTTGTGCCATCAATGAGAGAAGAGTAACTAAGACAATAGGTTTAAGTCAATATAAAAACTGATCTTACATAGAATTCACACAGTTCAAACAAATATCAATGGACAGTAATTTAGTTCTTTTGATTACGACTAAAGAGTTTACAAACTACCACCTGGTACCTACTTTTGTTAAATTTTATCAGAATATAGCCATCACCATAAATGTTTATTATGACCATATATAAATACTATTAACGGTATACTGAACATTTAAAATTCATAATGGACAATTTATAATACCTCAGCTTCTAGGAACTTTTTACTCACAAAATCTAGGGCAGGGGGGCTGGGGAGATGGCTCAGTAGAATAAGCGCTTCCCTGGCAAGTGCAAGGGCCTGAGTTCAATCCCCGGTTCCAGGAAAAAAAAAGCTAGGGCATGACTTGAGATTTTTTTCTCTTTTGGAGGGACTAATATTTATACTAAGATACTGTAAAAAAAATAGTGCTAGTTTTAGCTCTGCCCTTCCATTAACTTTATTTAATCATTAAATTTGATTAAATAAAAAAGACAAGTGTTCACTAAATTTTTATTGTAGACTATGTCAACAGCAAAATAAATGTTCATTTAAAATAGCTTAGCTATCAACATAATATTGTGGAGCTATTAAAAAGAATGAGGGAAGTGAACCATATACTGTATACAAGTTTGAGACTCCCACAAAATATTCTGAGATGAATAAAAGCGCTAACTGCAAAATATGTAATGTAACTGCACTTTCATTGAAAAGAGAAATATCCAAGTTATGTATATACAATCACATACTTTAGAAACATACACACTAAACTTTAGGAGGTGCGGTTAGGAAAGGACAAAGGAAAATTTAACTTTGTATTCTTCTGCTCTTAAAATACTAACAGTGAAAGCAGGGAAAAAGATATATTTATGTATATATGGTGAATATTTTGGATAACTGTATTGCCAGTTTC
Organism: Octodon degus; assembly: GCF_000260255.1. NCBI lineage: Eukaryota > Metazoa > Chordata > Mammalia > Rodentia > Octodontidae > Octodon > Octodon degus. The sequence goes on along the minus strand of NW_004524644.1, from coordinate 4,914,093 downwards.
TGCTGGTCTTTTGAAAAGAGCAAGGTTTTTTGTGTTTTGGGGGTTTTTTGGTTTTTTTTTGTATTTTTAGGGAAGGGTCTACAAGGTGTTCAAGGTCTCACTACTAGATTGGACTCGTAGTGATCCACCTGTTTACAGCCTCCCAAGAGCCTGGATTACAGATGCACTCCACCCATGCCCAGTCTCAATTGCTGCTTCCGCGTACCCTGGGGGCGGGGCCCGCATGGCAGGCCTGGGGATTGAACCCCTGGCCGCTGGGCTTGCTTGCAGGCACTTTAATCCACTGAGCTATTTGGCTAGCCCTGAAAGCAGCAGCTAATACTTAATGTTTTTCTCTTTTTATTATTTTTTCTTTTGAATTTCTTACAACTTTTTGATATTGTTTTGTTTTTTTCTTTAAGCCAGTCTTGCATTTTGTATCTGGTAGCCTGAACAACTAATTTGAAAATAACATCACGTAATACAGCAACCATTGTTGAATTCCTATTACTCTGTTTAGTGAAATTTTGTATTGTTTCTAATGCTGTTTTTCTATCACTATTTTGTATTCTTTAAAAAAATATTAACTTAAGCTTATAGTAAAACATACAAACCCAACTCATACAACAAAAAGTACACACACACACACACACACACAAACTTTTTTTTTTTTTTCATTTGTATATTTGGTACAGGGTCTCACTACACAGCTTGGACTTGTGATCCTCCTGCTTTCTGCCTTCCCAGCACTAGGGTTACAGGTGTGCGCCACCACACCAGGACTCTGTCACCAGCTCAGCGTGCCCCAGGGACAGGGCTGGCACAGCATGTGGGACCGGGGATGGAACCCTAGTCCCTGTGCTTGCCAAAGCAGATGCTTGTATTTTTAAAAAAAGCTATAAAAGCCCCATTTCCCCCTAAAACCACTGTAGCATTATCATAAAAAGTTGTGTTACCTACTTACTGACTCTGGAGTTTGACATTTTCTATGTTTAGTGTATTTTTAAATACACCAAACTAATTAATTTCTGTTTTTATGCACTGAGGAAGTATCACAAATACATGAGATTTAAACAAAATTTCCCTATATTTTTAGATTATACACACACTTGAAAATTAACAGGTTAAGACAGCAACTAGAAAACTGAATATCAAGTCTAATATAAGTTCTGATGATAAAGCTAACAATATACCTAGCAAAAATGTTGAAACAAGTAGTTCCATTTAAAAAAATCCACATTCCTTATTGTAAAATATATTTATAAAAATTGAAAAACATTATATGTGGTGTATTAAACACACACCCTATAGTCTACCTCCGAGACATATTCATTAAGTTTAGTCTTTCACACTGCTTTCTTCTATACATTTATACTTATGTTTATGTGTATTTTTATGACCTTTTAAACATTTTTACATGTCCTTATTAAAAATAACTTACAAACATTATTAAAGCATTTTAAAACAAGGTTTCTTAGAAACTGCCCACAATCAAATGTTTTACGGCAGAGCAAAAATGTTTCTCTATACAATAACTGTTCAGCCAGGCAATCTGTTCCTCCAGTTGTTAACATTCTATTAACCTACTGTATACACATTCTTATTCCAGTGGATAATAGAAAGATATTTTGGTTTTGTAGTCAGAGAAAACTGAAATAGACACTTTTATTACTTATGAAGTTCCTGGCTAAGTTATTTTATATTTTATACTTCTTAAGAGGAAAAAGATAGCTGGCATGACTCAACTTATGTAAAAGTTTAACCACAGTGTTCACTATTACAATAGTTACAGTTGAAGAGATGCTTTAATTTGATATTGAATGAGGATTCATAGCTAATGATTTATTCCCTATGTGTCAAACCAATCACATTAATATTAAGCCTCGGATAGAAATTCTCATTCCCATACATCTATACACTTAATTGAATATGAACATGTCTAAGGGCTTAAAAATGTGTGCATTTGGTAACCATACTTCTAGAAATTTAGATTAATAAAGGATTTAAAATTTAAAAAGGTATTATTATGGCTCTATTTGCAAGAACAAAATATAAACATGCCTGAGGATTGATTAAATTTAATGATTATATAAACATTAAAACTGGTGGAATAGAGATATATTTTATACAGAAATATATTATCAAACACAATACAGTACATTTTTTCTCTAAAACGTAAGTATCTGGAAGTAATATTCCTAGAGGAGTTATAATTCTTAACTTCTTTTAATGTGCCTACACTTTACAAGAATCATACATTCTTTATGTAATATTTAAATAAAAAAATTACAGAAAGACCTTTTCCTCTTTGTATATAACTTTAATTTCAACTTTTAAATTAAAAAATTGTATTTACTTAGAGGCATTCAGAATGTCAGCAAAATAGCTGCAACTTTTTTTTGCAATTACAGAGTGGTACTCAGTTAACAACAATTATTTCATACAAGCTACATCAGACAACTGAAGATGTTAATTTCAACTTTTGCAGATGAGTCCATTACAAGCACTCTGCTATACCCTAGACTTATTTTTTGGTGGTACTACACTAGGTACTGAATCCAGGGGCAATGTATTACTAAGTTAATTACACCATCAGGTATGTGTATCATGTGAAGCTCAAACTGGATCTGGAGTGACCCCCAAAAGCTCATGTGCTCTGAGGTGGCATTAAAACCTATATGGCAAAGGTGGGGTCAAATGGAAGGAAATTAGGCCATTGGGGAATGTGCCCCTGAAGGCAATATTGGGACTCCTTCCCCTCTCTTGTTCTCTTTGCTTCCTGGTCATCATGAAGTGAATGGTTTCTTCTGCAACAAATTTCTACCATAATATACTGCCTTATCACAGCCCAAAATCTATAGACCAAAACTTTCAGAACTGTGACCCAAATCTTTTCTAATTAAAAATTCATTATCTCAAGTATTTCTTTTGAACAATGGGAAGCTAACGTATGCTCCAACTTTATAGAAGGTAAATCTGAAGAACAGGATGAATTATTTGCCCTTAATTAGAATCTAAAACTTAATGGTCCTTTTTAATCAAATTATACTTTTTGGCTTATACAAGGGATCCTATATGTTAAACAAGAAAACAAAGTAAAGTAGTATACATAATGAAATCAACAGACTTGAACATGTCTTTCCTCCTCACACAATCCCTTTATAATGTATTTGCATCTTAGAAATATTTGTCATATTGACATCAGCAACTGGACTATGAAATACACTTTTTGCAAAGCTAGTTTAATACATTATTAAATACTGTGATGTATGAGAGTTAAAGTTCCTATAATAGTAATGCTTTTATCCTAATGGCATACTTTGCAAATAAATATACTGAGACTAGGAAGAGTGACATCTTACCTCAGTAGTTATGCCCTATTAAGTAAACACAGTACAAGAGCACCTCCAGACTTTTGTTTTTGGTAACAAAGAAAGATATATTCCTGACATTAATGACCGTGTACATTTAGTAACAGAAAAGATCAGAATCCCAGATGCAAGTTAAACGAGAAAACAATCCTTCCACCACAGAAACTTCGTAGTTTAGATTTGGCTCACTAAATCTAAATACTGTGTTTTATTAGCTTTCAAGCACATAAACCAGAAATATTACATTAAATCTCAATTACACAGAACAAGCCAATAGTAATGAACATTTTTAAAAGACTATCTTTTAAAGAACGCTGAAAGATCCACCAGGCTCTGTGAAATGTCATCTACCACTAAAGAGATTTCTAAGCCTGGAAATACAGTATCTTTCTTACAGTTCTGGCTTTTGATATAAAGCTTTAAAGGACATGGAGAATGTCTACGTGACCTCTCACTTATGTCCTACAGGTTGAATCACTGAAGTCAGACTGTCCCCATCATTTTCTACTTTGTTGAAAAGAGTATAATTTCCTGGTCTTTTGTTGGAAAAAAAGCCATATTTATTGTGACATAACATCATGAAAAGATGGATTCATATGTAGTTCATAATCACTGTTTCTGCCTCTTATTGTGCATTAAGAGTCAGGGAAAGGTTGTAAAAAGGAAAAAAAAAAAAGTTCAAGCAGTACTGTGAAGATTATCCGCCTATGTCCGTAATTTGAGGATGCAAACACTCAAACTTTCAATAGATGATATGTAATGGGTAAATCTAGGAAAAGGGATATAAAACATTCTAGAATATTCTTGAAAAGAAACCAAAGCACAGACTGCATCGAGTAAGCTATTCTTCAACAAACCGTGTATTTTAACTACTGATAGAATTGTAATAATTGGGGCATTTAAAGATCATTTAACATTGGTCTTAATTAAGATTAGTCTTACAATTAAAATACATTTTGGGCCAATCACAAGAGTCAAATACATTATTCTCATAAAAAGCAACGCATTAACAGAATTTTCCTCATAAAATTACAGGCAACAGAAGTCTACAATGAGACCCATATTAGTTTTTCATATCCTGGTATTACTTAGTCATGGTGTTTGCCAACAAACTTCCCAGACCAGAGGAACAACAGAACATGTGGCAACGTGTTTCTATGTCATAATGCCATTCCTAAGTCTTCCATCAAGCGTTCGTAATAGCAGCGCTTCACAATCATGTTCATACAAGATAGTCACCGCTGACTCTAACAATTCCATCTAGAGATCTCCTTGGGTCAAGGCTCTAACCCTACTGATTTCCATGATTGACTTACATGACCAATACATAAGGCCAAATGACTCCCATTTGATGATAATCTCCTTATTAGTATACCAAAACCCTGCGCCCTTGGAAACCGGTCAGATGATCCCTTTCTCAAGGGGGGTCGGGGTCAGATGAACCTGCGGCTCATCTTCTCAAGTGTGCAGTCTAAGCTTTCTCTCCGTACTTTTCTGAGGGGAAGCTGTCACCCAGGAGACGTGGGCAGAATGGAGAGAGGAGGATAATCCCGCGCGACCCCGGAGGACCCGGGGCCCTGCCTCCCTGCTCCGGACGCCGAGGCGGCCCCACGCCAGGCGCAACCTGCGGCAGAGTCGGGACGGCGTCACCGCAAGGAGTTGCGCCAGACCGCGAGACCCTGGTCTCCGCAAGAGACGCAGCTCTGCGGCCGGGACGTCCGCCGGTACCTGGGCCCGCCAGCGGCTGCACCTGTCAGCTCGGGGCTCGCGCCGGCGGCCACGCGCAGGAACGCAGCGCGCAGAACACACCTAAGGGCGGGCGGAGAGGTGTCTTGGGGTCGGGGTCACTTACGGGGTACACCTGTCGCTGTACTCGTTGGCGATGGTCTCAATGCCGCCACTCCTTGCTACGGCGATGTAGCAGTTGAGAAAGCCGAGGTCAATGCCAACCACAGACATCCCGCCGCCTGAGGGTCGGGCTGCCGGAGCTGAAGTCTCGGGCGCGCGGACCGCGTCCTCTGGTGGGTCGTTCCCGCTGGGACTGCGACTCCTGCGGGAGGCAAAGAGGCAGGACCCCAGGTCCCCAACTCTGAAAATAGGGCAGGGCGTCGGGACACTGCAGAGAGGGTCGAGGCCGTCCGCGCCACCGCCTCAGCCGCGTCCTGCCGCCCGGTCTCCACTGCGGCTCGGACGCCTCCAACCGGCAGTTACCGGGATCTGCGCCTGCGCGCTCTGCCGCCCCGGAGGCTCGCGAGCCGCAGCTCGGCGCCGGGGGCTGCTCCCCGCCGCGACTTCGGCTGCTTCCGTCAGCGCTCGGGCAACGGCTGCCGGAGGGGCTGCGGGTTCGAGAAAGATCTGGAAAGCGGAGCCAGCCGGGGGCGGAAGGGAGGGGAGAGGAGGCGGGGCGGGCCGTGCGGAGGGGAGGCGGGGAGGCGGCGCTGGCTCCTCGCCGCTGCGCGGCGGCTGGGCGTCCTCGGAGCGCGCTCGCCGGGGCGCCCAGCCGTCTGCGAGACGTCTGCGGGGCCTTCCCG
>NW_004524644.1:4891648-4897617 GCF_000260255.1 Octodon degus | reverse complement strand
TAACCACTAAGAATAATATATGCAGTGTATTATTTGTTGAAACTGTACTTCCGATTTGATTTGAAACTGTCTCATTGCTATATGTTTATCAATAAAACTGTAGAAAAAAAAAAATCCTGAAAGGAATACGAAAAGTAATACATCATGACAAAGCTAGGTTTAACCCAGGCATACAAGGTAAATTTAGCTCTGGAAAAAGAGATTAGTATAATATAATATAGCAATATTAAAAGAGAAAAATGACATGATCATCTCAATATATAAAAAAAATCTGCCACTTGTGATTCAAAATTGTTTTAATTTAGGAACAGAAGGCAGCTGCCAATAACACAGCAGTATAACTGTAAAAATCTCACATTTATCATTAAATTATAGAACCCCAAAGGCATTCTTAGGTTGTTAGTTATTTCAATGAGTGTAATCAGGTAGAAAAAAAGCATAACAATTGATAAGGGAAAAATAGAGTAGTATTAACTCATTACTCATGTAAATAATCCTCAGAAGTGTGTACATATAAATTAATATTCATATTAGTGCTTACAAAGTTATAGGACATAAAATCAAAATACAAAAATTAAAGAGTGCTGTCATATGATGAATAGTATGCCCCTAAAATCATGTTTTGAAGAATTAACCTCCAACATCTCAGACTGTGACTGTTTGGGGATAGGAGGACAATGTTAAATGAGATCACCATAGTGATCTTAATCCATTAAGATTGTCCTTATAAGAGAAGGAAGAAGAGAAGAATTTTAGAAGAAGAAGATGGCAAACTAAAATTCAAGGTGAGAAGCCTTCAGAAGAAACCATACCTGCCAACACCTTGATCTTAAAGCATTCAAAACTGAGAAAATTTTTGTTACATCATGTGTTCTGTGGTACTTGTTATAGCAGCCCTACCAAACTGTTCTCTCTCTCTCTCTCTCTCTCTCTCTCTCTCTCTCTCTCTCTCTCTCACACACACACACACACACAGTTTTTTTCTGTACCATTGTAAGAGTTAAGTTGTAGACATCCTTTATCCTTGGAAAAGTAAGAACTATGTTAAATACTACTTGCCTTTTTTTGGTGGTTCTAGGGATTGACTCCAGGGCATTTGAAACTAAACTGAATCCCTTGCACCCCTATATATATTGTTTTAAGACAAGGTCTTCCCACATAGCCCAGGCAAGACCCTTGCTTAGCATCCCAGTGCTGGGATTGCTGGTATAGACCACCATACCCTGCTTCCATGTATGTTTTTAAAAAATTTTTTTTTGTTTCAGTAGTGGTGATCAATCCCAGAGCTTTTCAACTAAGATATATTCTTAGCTCATCTCTACCTTTACTCTCCCAATGTAGGATTTTGATATTTGAGGTGATGAGTATACCAGTTATCCAGATTTGACTGGTACATATAGTATTGAAATATTACACTGTACTCTATAAATTTGTATAATTTTTTAAGTATATCAATGTAGTAAACTAGTATACTAGGAAGAGGAAAAACAGATGTAAAAGAAATAGCATTTGAATAGCTTGTCTGAGTGAAATAAAAAGAGGTTAGTCTTACCCTTCTGAGTAGCTTAGTGGGATCGTCTAAGACCACTTCATAAATGATAAATATAAAGACCAAACCTCTTAGAATTGAGAATTTAATGAGTTATTGTATAAAATGCTTGAGACAGGCTATGGCACATATAAAGTACATTGTTACTTTAGATTTCTGTCATTATTTTCACCTGGCGCCATGAAACTTATGATTTGGCCAAAGTGACTACTTTTCAAGCTTTACCTCAATCATCACTTCACTCTGCCCCATGCTTAGAATGTTGTCTGTCTGGAAAAAGCCCAGGTTTTGCTCTCCAAGAAGCCACATATAATTACTCCAAGCATCTGGGTAGCACTCCTGCTTTGTATCCCTAACCCCTACGTACACTTTTATTTGAAGAATTGTGTATCTTCAATATTATATTATGAGTTTGGGTACAGGTTTTATCTTATTTGTGTCACAAGAGTTTAAGATGGACTAAGCACTCAACTAAAAAATTTACTGAAGCAATTCTTCTAACAAGCCACAGCAATGGAAGTGAGACATAACAAAATTTGGGTTGAGAGGTTTATATTTAGAACACAGATTATTATAGGCAACTTTTCATTTTTGAAGCTCAAAATTATTTACATTTATCAAAATACACTGTAATAAATTATTATGTCAATGGTTACAACTGAGCATAATTCTACTCAATCTAGTGTTTCAAATAGACATACTCATATGATCTCTGCCATCTCCTGCTACCCTTCAAATATATTTCTACAGGAGACATTTCTGTTCTGATGACAGATGAGGAAAAAGCTTTGCTGGATGGTGACTATTTTATCTGAAAGAATGTAAGAAATATCACAGTGTTTACTTTAGAAGTAAAACAAATGCTTTTAGTAAAGTAAAACAAATGCCTTATTCCTTTTTTGCTAAATTCTCTGACATGTGAATAAATTACATGTATATATGAACGATACTAGGAAACTCAACGAAGCTTACAAATTAAATACCTGCATCATCATACGTCTTCTAACTGTGTCAAAGGGATAAGAGAGTATTCCAGAGCATGTAGTCACAACTTGAGCAATGAAAAACGATACAAGAAATGGGGTTTCCTTTGGTTTTGGTAATAAGCCCTAGAAAAGAAAAATGTACCAAGTAACCATTTAACATTTCAAGATAGCTTAAATTCATAATTCACAGGATAATTTCTATGAATATATGAAGGGACAATTGTATTTAAAAATGCAAAGAAAACCATTTGAATTTAATAGTAGCAAGTACAGTAAGAAAGGCAAGTGACACACATGATTATATTTCAAAGGTACAGTTGAAAAAAAATCCTATCTGCTATTAAAGGAATATATTGCTAATGAAACCATTAACTGGAAATGATGGCAGCCAATAACCAAACAAGTTCCTCTGTGGCTCTTCACTGTGGAGTTGAAAAAATGAAAGAATGCCTGCCATTACCATAAACAGATAATTAGATGAGTATCTGTAAAGCTCTGAACTAGTGATGGAATATTTCTGCACTTTATAACTACTGAAGGACATAACAGAGAAAAGCAGAGGAAAAGGAGATATAAACTTTTCTATGGTTAAATAAATGTACTTGAGATACGATTTTCATTAATCTGTCCAAAAACATAATAATACTGGGAGTAATTTGTCCACACCACAATAAAAATGACATTCACCTACATTTATAGTAAGGAGGAAAGATAGATATAAGATTTTTCTCAAGTTTAAATTGTATTTTACAAATAATATTGATATCAGTTTTAGGGCTTCCTTTTGAAAGCATTTTGCTGTAGTGATTAAGAATATGGACTTTTAGTGCCAGCCCCACCCCTAGGGGCGTGCTGAGATGGCAGTTGAGACTGGACATGGTGGCGTGTGCCTGTAATCCCAGCTTTTGGGAGGCTGTAAACAGGTGGATCACTACGAGTCTGATCTAGTAGTCAGACACTAAACACCCTGTAGACGCTTCCCTAAAATTTAAAAAAAAAAAAAAAAAGAATATGGACTTTTAACTTGTTATTAGTAAGTAAATTATTTAACTTTTCCAGGCTGCTTATATTCAAAGTAAGGGTTTTAGACTATGTCAGAGAAAACAAAAATATAAACCAAAATGTGTAATAGATTTTGGGACATGGGAAGAAAATGTTCAAATGAGAAAAGGAGCAAGGGGAAGGGGGAAAGAAAAGAAGGGACATGGAAAAAATAAAAAATAAGGAGTGGAAGAGGGGCTAAAGGGAGAGAAGGTAAAGGGGAAAATAGAAGAATCAAAATGTATCATGTACAGTTACAAATTTCATATGATGTTATTATGTTCATCTAAAAATGTACCTTAAAAAATATAAGATACAAGAACACTGTTGGGATGTAAATACTCAACAAGATTCATAAAATGAAATGGCAAATTGCAAAGCTGCAAAATACAATATAGAATTTAACAATATCTAGTAGATAACCAAGGTATAATAACAATTATGCTTTCCTACAGTAATAGCAAGTTATTAAATACATTTATAATAAAATTAATACTGTAAAGGCATAAAAGCTGCTATATGTTTTTCTATGCTGAATATTTGATTATGATACAAGCCTAATTGGTATGTTTCCATGTGTGATATGCTGTAAAGTGCAAATTCCATGAAAATCTATTTTGATACATACTTTATCTGTAAAGTCAGATCCATATAGTTGTAATTTAATTTGATCATAAGTCATGATTAAATAGAATTTCATGTCTCATCATTTATCTTGATTTGCATAATTAAAAGTAACATATCTACTGAGCACATTAATTAGAATTTTAAAAATGAACATTTATTTAACATAACCAAATTAAAGTCCCAAATTACCTTAACTGTGTCATAAGCTCCAAAGTAAGAGGCTCGGTACACAATGATGCCCTGAACTGAAACACCAAATCCTTGGTATAAACCAACAATTCCATCGGATTTTGCTATTTTCACAATACAATCACCTAAACCCTTGAATTGTCGCTCTTCAGGGCCTATAACAAAGCCATCAAAAACTATTAGCAATGTTATATGTCAAACACTTTAATCAAAAGTAAGCAAACATTTTTTGCTTTTATTTAGTACAGGGTCTACAGAGCCTCACTATGTAGACCAAACTCGTAATGATCAACCTGTGTTCAGCCTCCCACGCGCTGGGATTACAGGCACATGCCACCATGCCCATTCTTAATCTCCATCTCAGTGAGCCCCAGGGGCGGGACTGGCACAGCATGCCAGGGATCAAACCTAGCTGCTATGCACTGCCGAAGCAGGTGCTTTAGTCCACTGAACTATCTGGCTGGCCCTTCAAGAAACATTTTAAGAGATTTAAATAACCTGAAACTTTCACAGAGAAAAAGGCAAAAATCTAAACTTCTGCTCATATGTATGCCTGCAAAATTGGAAATTTTTATTAAAAAATTATAAGACAAGAGAAAAAGTATTAACTGCTCCTTTCCATAGACCAGCTGCAATCAGCAGTATAATTATCCAAGATATCCTGCATATATATAGATCCATCTCTAAACAACTAATTTAAAGATAATATTGCAATACAACAAATATTATTGAATTTGTATTATTTTGTTTAGTGAAATTCTATATCATTTCTAATGTTTATTTTGTAGTCTCTTCAAAAAATGTTCAAGATTTCAAGTAGTATTTTAAAAGAAATTAACTGAAAAATCTCTTATAAAAACAGACTACTTGAAGCAATTGGACAGAATAATTCATTAAAATTACCATAAATAGCTGTGCTTGGTGGCACACACTTGTAATCCTAATACTAAGGAGGCAAAGGCAAGAGCATTGCCTTTCAACTTGTGTTGGAGGCCAACCTGGGCTACATAACAAGTACAAGGCCAGCTTGAGCTTCATAGTGAGATTCAATCTTGAAAACAACAACAAAAAAAATTACTACAAGTTATTAGAAGATATTTAGGTGAGGCAAAGGGAATCTCCAGGATGTAAGTTAAACCTCTGACCTAGAGACAAGAATAGGATACATGGAAAAATCACCTAGGAAATAAAGTGAAACTGAGAAGCTCTGTGCTCATTCTTCTGTTAAAATGAGCCTTCCCCTTTTTTCTTACAAGGTAAAAGAAAAAAATATACTTTAGGTGTTATGACTAGCATTTATTTGAGAATAAAATTTGTGAGCTATATTTGGGAACACTACTGATATAGCGTAATGATATAATAAATAACACATGGTCAAAACACAAGGAAAAGTTAACATACATAAAATTCCATACCCAAGAGTCACATGGAGAGAAAATAATCTCTCAGGCTTTCACAGAGAGCACACTGGCCAAGCAATGGCCATGGCTCATCCACATGGCTGACACTGACAAAGGTTCTACAATCTGAGGTACAGGATCTCAGGATAAATCCTGAGGGGATTTCACTGACCTTAT
>NW_004524644.1:4884699-4891548 GCF_000260255.1 Octodon degus | reverse complement strand
GCCGTCTGCGAGACGTCTGCGGGGCCTTCCCGCCGCGCTTCGCCCCTCCCGCGAACCCTCCAGCCGCCCCGCGGGGCCGTGTGCCGCCAGGCGCTCCCGGGGCGCGCGGGACCCGCCGCCCGCGTTTGTGAGGTGGCGCCCATTGTGCGGCGCTCGGCGACGTCTCGCCGAGCAGCCGGGGAGGCCTCCGGCTTCAAGAACTACACCTTTCTAGGGTTTTCCTTCCAGTCTGAAACGGCAGAGCCGAACTTGTGTCAAGCAGTGAGCACACGGACAACTTTCCCTTCACGCAGCGCCCCTCACGGCTTCTCCAGCCTCAGTTTTGCAGTGACCATAGTCTGTCCTCAGGCCCAGCCAGCTGGGCGCTGGCCTCCTGCTGCTACCCTCTGGTCTCCAAAAGGGAGCTGGTGTGGTCTTGCTCCTTGGACACTGCTTGCTGGTGTCTGCAATTTAATCAAGTTTATTTTATACTCACAAAGTTTGGCTGTCCTGTCGCTTTTTGATTGCTTGTTTGTGCAAGTGCTGTTCTTTCTCTTCTTCTTGGGATCCCAATTCCTTCTCGTCCCCTTCTTGTGTGCTCTGTTCCTTCTCCAATTCTTCGTCAGCTTCCTGTTTCACATTGGTTGCCATCTTGAAAGAAGGTGTGGGGTTTTTTCCTGATTCTTTAGTACTCTCATTGTCCCTGGCTGCCCTCTCTTTAAAACTCAGACGTTTTATTATTAATAGTGCTGCTATAGTAGCAGCAGCAAGTGTGGTTATAGCTCCTGCTGCCGTTGCGATGATGACCGTGACATCCATATTTTCAAAGCCAGTGTCAAAGAAATTAGAAAGTACAGTATGGCCTCGACTTTTGTCTCTCTAAAGGATCTGGCTTCATTTCAGATTACACAGGTGACAGGTTATGCCCGGAGTTCATGCCACACTCTGTGCCCCAGCAAGATTCTGCTTCCCAGCAGGCAGTTCCAGAGCTGACTCAGGATTCCATGCTGCTGCCCCTCACAGAACCCTGGGGCCGCTGGATTCCACCACTGAACTGCCTCTTCTAGCCATCATCTTTAGAAGGATGATGATTCTGCATCATTTAGATTTGTTCCTGGATATCCCGAGATTCTCCAGGGACCATTTATTTAACTGATCCCATTTATTTATCCATGATGTCTATAAAAACTGAGGCATAAAGATTTTTCAATTAAAAGGATATTTATACATCAAAGTAGGAAAAAAGTTAATGCCAGGGAGTTATGTATCATATTCCCTAAAATTGATGGGACAACATGAAAGTATCTATTAGCTATGAACAGGACAGACTTTGGAGTTCCATGAGTGGAAGTTCTAGTTCTAGGCTTACCTTACTAGTTGCAGGACCTTTCACAAGTTAGTGAACTCTCCCAAGTATCAGGTTTAAAGTGTGGTAAAGGCGGGGTGTGGGAGTACAGGCCGGTAATCCTAGCACTTAGGAAGTTGAGGTAGGAGGATCATTGCAAGTTTAAGGCCAGCCTGGGCTGCAAAGTGAGCTCACTTTGAGGTCAGCCTGACTTAAATAGCGAGACCCTGTCTCAAAAAGAATAAAGTATATTAAGATGATAAATATATCCACAGGACTGTTTTTATAATTAAATAATGTAACCATAGCCACTATGTCCCTAACACTAGAGAAAACTTTTTTTATGACTACAAAAAAGGTGCCGAGTATGGTGGTGCAAGCCTATAATCCTGGCCACTTCGGAAGGCTAAGGCAGGAGGATCCCAAATTTGAAGCCTGGCCTAGGCAACTTAGTGAAATCAATAATAATAATCAAAAAGTCTGGTGTTAAAATGAAGTAAGATGGAGTTGTGTGCAAAGCACTCACTTTGGGAGGCTGTGATAGACTCACAATTTTCAGTCCGCTACAAAGTATTTTCCACTTCCTCTGATCATGTGGCTAAAGTCTCACTAATATGTGAATGTGATACATGCAACTTCCACCTCATCTAGTTAAAATTCCTTCCTCCTGCTCTATCATTCCTCTTTCTAGGCCTTGTAGTTTTTTACTATATAGATAGACATAATGCTGTCAGACAGTGATTCTTTACCTGAGGCCCCAGATCATCAAAGGATCCATAGATGGAATTAAGGGAGGGGGAGGTCTTGAATTAACCTTTAACTGAAATGTAGTATTTCTTTTGATTATGAATATAGGCACAGCTCAAGTAGTATTACTATCATTGATTCTTTCCATCCATGGAATTCAGGTATTTTCATACTACTTTATTATAATTGTTAGCTATATCTTTAAACATTGGCATATTAACTTTTTTGTTTTTATTTTTCTTGGTACCAGGGATTGAACTCAGGACCCTGTGCTTGCCAGGCAAGGGCTTATTCTACTGAGCTATCACCCTGGCCCCAAACTACTGTATTTCCAAGTCTTACAACTTCACCTTTATTTTCACCACCTTAGGCTATTAAAATATATTTGTGTGATGTAAGTCTTAAATAAGGCAATGACAATCAAAATGGAAAAAAGAAAAAAAAAAACCAAGAACTACTTAGGAGGTAGAATTTGTAAGAGTTGGTGACCTATTCACTATATAAACCAAGGTAGGAGGAAAGCAAGGCAGACTTCCAGGATTCTAGTTCCGGATGACTGGCTAAAGGGGTATGTACTATCATTAATCAAGATAAGGGAAAGAGAAACATGCCTAAAAATTAAGACAAGTGAGGTTATAGAAATACTGAGTTAGAGAAACCTCTGATACACGCCAAGAAAGAGGTCAAAGAGACAGGCAGAAACATACATCTAAAAATCAACAGGAATCTAGGTTAGAAAGAAATCTGAGTGTTAGTGGCATACAGATGGTATCTGAAACTTCAGAGAAGAAATAAGGTAGAGAACAAATATAACGTTAGAAGAGTGAGAACTGGGCCCTAGAAAATGTGAACATTTAAACAGGCAATGGGACAGAATTCCCTTTGAATTCGTATTTAGGTCAGGTATGAGGAATGAAGGTGTCAATTTATTTATATAGCATAATGCTTATATTTGAAAAAAGCCAACTATTTTGGAAATTTTAGTTTTGAGGATGTCAATGTCCTATCTTTTAAAACCATCAATCCTGAGTAGGAATATAAAACTTGAGAGCCCTGCCCTCTAAGTATTATTTTCATCTCCCCACCGATAAGCAAAACCTGAGAAAAAAATGGAAATTAATCAAATCAAAATAAATGTAGTATGAAGTACTTTCAAATTAAGAAGTTATATTGTCATAAGGAAGATTTTTTTTTTTTTTTTTTTTGCAGAACTAGGGATTGAACTCAAGTCCCTGAGCTTGCCAGGCAAGTGCTTATTCTACTGAGGTATCTCCTAGGCCCAGGAAAATGTATTTTAATAAACTAAATAAAAAGAGACTAAAAGAATGAAGTTCTGAAAGTGGAATTTTAGGTATTTGGGGAGATAGTTTTAGAGGAGGAAATTATGGCTTACACAAGACTAAAATGTAGACATAGGAATTTAAGATAAAACTGTATCAATTTTAAAGGGGTTGTGGCGATAGCTCAGTTGAATAAGCACTTGCCTGTCAAGTACAACGGCCTGAGTTCAATCCCCGGTTCTGCTAAAAGAAAGAAAAAAACAAACCTTGTATGCATTTTAAGTATATTTAGCTATTTTCCAGCATTGGTGTTAACCTTTAGCAAAACGTTTCCTTATGAAATCTGTATCTTGATTTTGCTCACTGTAAGTCACCTCTCATTAACAGTATTTTATATTACTGCAGAGTTTTAGCTCAGTCCAAGATAGTAATATTTTTCTTTTACCTATACATCTTCTAGACTTCACAGATTTTAGGTTAGCAATTTAAAACAGATTGCCCTCTACTTACACATTTCAGAATCTTAAAGAGTTCTTTTGCAAGAATAGTGGTACACACCATGATCCTATGTATTGAGTAACTTAGCAAGACACTGTCTCAAAATATGATTAGAAGGAGTGGGAATGGAGCTCAATATTCTCTGGAATAAACCTATAGTACCACTGATATAAAAAACTTATTAGTTGGGGCCGAGGAGATGGCTCAGTGGAATAAGCGCTTCCCTGGCAAGTGCAAGGGTCTGAGTTCAATCCCCGGTTCTGAAAAAACAAAACAAAACAAAACAAAACAAAAACCTTATTACCATTGCTTTGTACAATTTAAAATTTTTATACTATTTTCTTAATCTTTATATGACAAACTTTCGTCATTTTAAATTTCTTCCATGTGATAGTTTAGAAGTATTTTATATTTTGTTTCTGTAACCTGAGTTATGTTGAGCACTAAAACATGTTGAGTTTTCACATTATTTTCCCTCTTGAGATACTACTAGTATATTAAAAAGTCTATGTTGCATTTTTTTCTTTGAAATGTACTTTGCACCTGTACACCAGCAAGTGTGCCTACTCCACTACACTGACTTTCAGCCTCAATCTCTCTCCAGTTTATCCAACTAGCTTAACATTCTTTTACCCATTCAGAATTGGAAACATTAAGTATTTCAAATGTACTATCTTCTAAATATCTCTGAAAAAAGACACAGTCTTGCATAAAATCTTAGAGATGCTTGTATTTATTTCTCTACAGAGAAACATCTTTTGTTCCTCTCATGACAAAAATTTTGCTATCTTCTGTTAACTAATGAAGGATGGTAGAAAAAAGGGCTCATGTACAACAGTTTTAAACTTCCTTTTATTGTCAATATGGAATACAAAAACTAATTTTCAAGGGCATATTTTTTGTTCCAAGATAAATTCACACTTGGTAAGACTTTATTGTAAAGACAAACACTAACAGATAAGCCATTTTGTTTTTATTTTCCAACCAGTTTTACAGTATCACTAAAGTCATTATCAAATTTTAATGATCAGATCTATAATCTGTGCTTATCAAAAGCTATATGTCACTGTAAATACCATACATAATAATACCTGAGTTGTTCCAGAAAAAGCTTATTTATTCCTATAAAAATAATGATGACATCTCTTGATAAACTTTTAAGAAATATTTCTTGTATGATTTTTAGAAGATGGGAGAACATATGTGTATATATATATATTAAATGAAGAGCAATGTAAAAGAATACAATGCTTTCATTTCATATTTTAGCATTATATAATTTTATAACAAATGTAAGAAAATAAAAAAATAATTTTAAACAACATACACTACTTATAAGTAAAATGTCTCATTCCAATGAATTTAAGTGGGAAGAAAACAGTTATTTGATTTTAAATATTTAAACCCTTGAAGAAAGTTTATGCTTTATTGTAGAAGTAGCACTTTAAGATACACTGACAGTAATAACATCCTATCAAAATGTATATAAATGGCAGCATGTAATTTGTATATTTAACAGGTTAGATGTATGTTTTTCCACTTAATCTCCTGATGAACCACCTCCAATATCAATATTAAGAAATTCTTTAATTTTATCATATAACACCAACACCAAAGCACCTCCTGTGCCACGAAGAACATTAGAGAAGGCACCACGAAAAAATGCATTAATCCCCTCATGTTGGTATATCTTCACAAAGCAGTCTAAGGTTCCTTTATACTGCCGTTCAGCCTCACCACTCTATATAAAGAAAAAGTTTTATATTAACTTATATATTGACATAATGTATATTATGTAATAAATTATAACATTTATATATGTATATTATGCATTTATACAATTTATATAAATTAGCATTGATTTATATAAAAATTGAGTTTAATATTAGAAAAAATTAATAAACCTAGTTTTAGAAAGAATAACATAAAAAATCATTTATCTTAAGTAGTTTTCTATCAGTAGTAAAGATAAATAAGATTAATACTATTCTGAATTAAATACTGAATATTGTACCTTGTGCTCTGAGAATATTCATATATTTTGCAGGCATGTTTGGAAACTAACCTTATGCCAGGATTACCAAATACCACAAGATGGCATTACACAGACTACACCACAATTGAGAACTGAACAGCAAAAAAGACAACTGGAAAAATGTAGGTCTGAATATTGGGGGAAAAGCTTCTTAGAATATACTGAAAACCAAACAATCATTACACTCCTTAGTAAATTTGCAAGCTACAGCTCGAGTATTAGTTTATATGAAAATTAATGACTTTAATATTAGAAATTAATGAACCTAGACGTTTTTAGAAAGAACCTGAGAAAATGTATAAATAAGCAGATATAAGCAGATAACCTGCAGTTAAAAAGGTAAATATAAAATAAAAGTGTATAAAAAGTTAACAAATAATAGAAAAACAATGAAGGCACAAGAAGTATGCAATTTTTGAAATATGTTGTGGACAAATTTCTGGCAGCAATGTTAGAGAGGAAAAGAGAGAAGACCACAAGATTATTAAAAATGGCAAAGGTAACATAAATGATGGTGTTCCAGAGATTAAAAAGCAAGATATGAAAGGTTTCTATCCAAAGAAATGGGTAAATTCCTAGACAAGTACAAGTTATTGATAAAATGGGAAAGAAAATGTTGTACTATCACTGTTAAGGAAATTCAGTTGTTCAAAACAGACTCATGAGGAAACCACACATCCAGATAGTGTCATGTGAGTTCTACTCAACATTCAATGAACGTTTCCTTATAATATACCGCTAACAAAAATTATTCTAGTGAAGTAGGAAGACTCCCAGCATATTTTATGAGGTTTCAGCAGTTGATACAAAAGTCAAACTATGACAATACAAGGAGATAAAATACTAGTAATGTTAATTGAGTATGTATACCAAAGTCCTGAACAAAACTTGTACATTAAATCCTGAAAGGAGAGACCCAGTCCTAGCCCAGGTCCGGTGAGTGTGCGGAGAGTTTCCTGCTACCC
>NW_004524644.1:4861881-4873574 GCF_000260255.1 Octodon degus | reverse complement strand
CCTCCCTCCCTCCCTCCCTCCCTCCCTCCTTCCTTCCTTCCTTTTTTCCTTTCTGTTTGAGTGGGGTGGGGGATGAATAGAACCCAAGACCTGGTGCATGACAGACAAGTACTCTACCCTAGAACCACATCTCCAGCCTATGGTCTGTTTCTCAGTAGGCAGTGTGCGACACACAGTTTAAATGCTGATTTACTGAAGGTCAAGGATATAATGTCTTCCAGTGAAAAAGGCCACAGGAGATAATCAGCACTTCAGATTGATTGTGCCTCCATTTGTTAATGCTATTATTTTCTCCCAAGAACAGTTATACATGTATAAATAAATATTTTTAGTGTACTTAAGATATTCTGAAGGAATCCATGGACCCCAAGGTAAGTACCTCTGACTATAAAAAGGTCATAAAGTCTTATTGGGATACTGACAATGACCTTAAAAGGAAGAAAAAATAGGTAAGCTTTTTTAAAAAGGGAGCAACAATAAGAAAACAACACACAAAAAAGCAGGCATAATAAATTACACAGATCAGGAGACTTGGGAGAGAAAGACAAAGTATAATTTGCTTTATAGAGCTATTTTTAATTCCACTGTCAATTATCATTATAATAATTCTCTTTTTCCTCAAGTAATTTGATGAAACCAATTTTACTCAGTCTGTTTCTTAAAACCCAAGTTAAACAGGATATGCAGCATGAAGGCTTATAAAGTAAATCATAAGTTCCATTTAAATTGGGCTTTCACTTTGCCCTTTTTTGGAGAAGAAATTGGTACTACAGTATTTCACACTGACCCAATTTTACTTTGTAATTTTAGGTGAATTAAATTTGAATAGCTCAAAAGTATGTATTTAATTATGGTCACATGGTAACACAAAAATTGGCAGACATCAAGTATAATGTATTTGAGTGCCATGTAAGTTAAACCTTATTAGTCACTAGTTCACCTGAGCTGTTGTACATTTTGCCTTCTATATAGCTGTCCCCCTGAAGCCTTATGCAGTCATAGGGCTATTCAATGGGTCATAGATCTACAATGGGACTGAGAGGAATTAGCAGGGATAATGTATGTCAATGTTGTAATTTATGGTAAACATTTAATTTTGTATGCCTTGGCCTTTGGGTAAGCTATCAATTTTGACCTCTAGAAGAGAGTGAAAACTGAGTAGCAAGGTCAGTCCCTGTTATGGGTTAAATTCAAAATATCCTCTCAAAGCCTCATGTGTGCAAAGATGGAGCTTTGGAAGGTGATTAGATCATGTGGATGTTATTCTCATCAGGTTGACTCACTGAAAATTCACGGCTGAAGGTAGTGTTAGGAGGTGGGTCACTGCTCCTAGTTGGAGGGTGTATTCTTGTCCCTGACTCTTCCTGGCTGCTGTGGGGGGCAGCTTCTTCCACCAGGACCTTCTGCTTTGGAGCCAAACAACTATGGACTGGATCCTCTGAACACCCATGAGCCAAAAAAACTTTCCTTATTTTCAGGTAATGGCTAGTGATGGGAATTCTCACCAACACAGAGTCATAGTTGTAGAACTGATTTTAAATGAAAACTCTGGACACAAAGCCATGGAAAAGCTCCATTTTTTGGGAACACATCCTTATGTGTTGTCACACACTACAGGTAATGGGAAGTAGTATCATTGTACTTACTATATGATTCAACCAGAAGACAACTGGTAATTTGCACCTGGCTTCTTCTAGACCATTCCCCTTTGCTGATTTTAATTTGAATCCATTTGTTATAATAAACCAAGAGCATAAAAGCTTTTCTGAGTTCTGTGAATTACAGTGAATCATTAAACCTGAGGGTGGTCTTAGGGACTTCTGACTCAGAGGGGAATGAGGATTCCAAATCAAAGGATGTTCTACATATGACAGCTATCCTGCTGAAAATACAGAAATGTTTTAACAAGTATCTATCTTAAAACAAGGCACTATTTTACCCACATAAATAAGTACTTCATGTATAATCTACCTAACAAGAAATCTATAAGGTAGGTAGTATGTCTAGTCTTCAGATGATCACCAGGGATCACTGAAATAAAGTGACCTTCAAAAACCCACACAGCTAAATAAACAATGCCAAGATCCAAGTTTCTGATTCTTAGTCTCTAAAGGATTTTCTTCAGTTATGTTTGTACCTTCACCAATATAAAAGACAGTACATTCAATAAACATTTTTAATAAAATATTGTAAAACGGAAATAAGGAGTATAAAAGAAAAATTAAAGGAGATAACAAAGAAATGCTCCACAACAGTTGCTTTTTAAATATCTGCTAAGATAGATAGGTTGGTTGGCTGTGATGGGCTTGACAGACAAGGAGTGGGAAGGAGAGAAAAAGAGAAAGGGTGAGAGGGAAGACATTTTGGGAGAGAGAGATAAAGACTCGAAGGGAGAATAATGTAGTAAAAGGTGAAAGATTTATGCGATCTGAAGAGAAACCAGAGTACAGGAATAATGTAGGTAGTATAGTATACTGGACAAAACAAAACATACTGAAATCAGGACAAATGATACATAATTTATTTGGTAGAAAAACTTTAAGTAAGATTTTATACCCAAGAGACTAACTGCCTTGAAAAACAAAAAGCAGTTTTGCAATAAAAAATTCTCTTGGGCCAGCTTGATAGCTCAGCGGACTAAAGCGCCTGCTTAGGTAGAGCACAGAAGTCTGGAATTAGTCTCTGGTGTGCCATCTCAACCCCCGGGGCGCACTGAGCCAGCAATTGAGACTAGGTGTGGTGGCACGTGCCTGTAATCCCAGCACTTGGGAGGCTGTAAACAGAAGAATCACTGAGTCTGGTCCATGTAGTGAGACTGTGAATACCCTATAGGCCCTGCCCTAAATACAGAAAAAAAAAATTCTCTTAATAATTTTCTTGTTTGTTTCCCACACACTTTAATCTTAGCTAAACAGATCTTTAGTAATAAAGAAGAAAGAATTTACTATTTAGGGAGTAAATTATCTGAGTGGTAGAAAATATTTTTGATTACTTTTTGTACTTAAGAAAAGCAATAAATATAGTAATGCAAATTTCATTTTACTAAATGCTTATTCAGTAAAAGACTTCCTTGAGGCAAAAGATCTCTTAATTATTAAAATTATATTAAGTCCAGCCAAATAGCTCAGTGGATTAAAGTGCCTGCAAGCAGGTGCAAAGGCAGGGGGTTCAATCCCCGGGCCTGCCGTGCTGGCCTCACCCCCGGGACATGCTGAGATGGCAACTGAGTCTGCACATGGTGGTGGGTGCCTGTAATTCCAGCTCTTGGGAGGCTGTAAACAGGTGGATCACTATGAGTCTGATCTAGTAGTGAGACCCTGAATACTCTGTAGACCTTTCCCTAAAATACAAAAAAAAAAAAAAAAAAAAAAGTATTAAAAGAAATTTAGGAAAACTTGTAACAGGTTAATGTGATTATTTTTAATATATTTCTATAACATAAATACAGTATATTGTATGGGGGCTGGGGAGCTGGCTCAGTGGAATAAGTACTTCCCTGGCAAGCACAAGGGCCTGAGTTCAATCCCTGGTTCCACAAAATAAACAAACAAACAAACAAACCCAGTATATTGTAATTTACCAACCATTAATATGTTGGGTTTTTTTTATCATGTTTATCTTGAGTGTTCCAGTTTAGATCTAGAAGATCCTTCAAAAGTCTTACGGGTTCAGAGGTGGGGCTTTTGGGAGGTTCTTGGGTCACAGAGGCACTATACTTATCAGTGGGTTGATCCATTGAGGCATTCATAGTTAAATGTGCAGTTAGGTTTTATTTTTATTTTTGCGGTACCAGGGATTGAACATAGGCCCTTGCACTTGCCAGGCAAGCGCTTATACTACTGAGCTATCTCCCCGGCCTCAAATGTGCAGTTAGGATGTGTAGCTTGGTTTTAAGAGGTGTGGTACTGAGGGTGTGCTTTCAGATAGTATGTCTAACTCCCTGGCTGCTTAACCCTTTGTCTCTACCTTCTGGCTGCCATGAGGTGAGCAGTTTCCCTCTGCTACGCCCTTCTACCATAACATTTCTGCTTTGGAGCCAGCTATCCATGGACTAATTCCCCCAAACCATAAGCCAAATGAAACCTTTCATCCTTTAAGATACGCTGAGTAGTCTATCCAAGTCACAGGAAAGCTGACACAACAGGTAAGACAAATGTAGTCATTTTTAAATTTTAGAAATGCTGGAATATAATTACCTGTTTTTCTTTGTTAACTCCAGACATGAAAAGTTGTTTGTATTTGTCCTTAAAGGCAAAGTTTAGTGCTTGTGTTGGAAAATAGCGGATAACATTTGCCAGATTGCCACGCCAAAAACTGAAGAAACCTACAAAAAGAAACATGTAACTACATAAACCCAAATTGCATTATTAAAGGAGTTCTAGTTTTAAAACACTTAACTATTTAAACTAAGAGTTTAGTTGAAGACTTTCTTATAAGTTTTCTAGAATGTCTCTCTGAAAGAAAGGTATTATATGTAGTCTATTGTAATTCATTAATGTAAAAAAACACTGAATACTTAAAAATCCACAGAAAGCACTAACAGTTTAATAGTTTTTTCCTACGAGTAGAAAAACAGAGTTAAATAAGATTTGACAGAAGCTAGTAACCTTTAATCTCAAAGCTTGATGTACAATTTCATTCCCACATTGATTTCTAAACCTTGGAGCCAGCCTTGATGATGATAAGGCTGTTACAAGGGAGAATGATAGAACAAATATATACACTTACTGATTTGTACACATACCTATGAGAATGAGAAAGGAATTTTAAAATCTTAAAAGTCTTCTTATTTTTGTATCATGGAATCATTTTTCTTAAGGTGGAGAAGTTTAATTTGGCTCACGATGTTCTGGAACCATTATGAATAGGGGGTGGAAATTTAGTCACAAAAGGGACCCACTTCAATTCAAGCCAGTTTCTAGAAGCCTGAAAAGTACTGGAAAAACTAAGGTCAATAATCTCTATTTTTCAAGGATTAAAAAGCTTCACAATTCAATCATTATGTAACTGTTAAAGTTTAGAATTTTTCTTATAATCCAAAATGAAACACTTCTTCACACCTATTAAAGTGGATGTAAAAAATACAAAAGATAAAATATATCGTTGTGGATATGGAGAAAATAAAATTGTTATAGTGTTGGTGGGGCTGTAAATTAGTACAGCCCCTTTGGAAATCAGTTTGAATGTTCCTCAAAAAGCTAAAATTGCAAAACTACACTTTGATCCAGCAACTTCCCTAATGGATATGTATCCAAAGGAACTGAAATCAATATACTGATAGTATATCTGCATTCCCATATTACCTGCAGCACAATATCCAAGATAAGAGATGAATCTATGTGTCCATCAACAGAAGAATATACATAGAAAATCTGGTATGCACATACAAGGAACATTATTCAACTTTTTAAAAGCAAATCCTGTTAGCATCATTATGTGTGACTCTTATAAATGTTATGCTAAGTGAGACAGCCAGGTACAGAAAGACAAATGCTGCAGGATCTCACTTATATAGAATCTAAAAAGGATGAACTAATACAGTGGTACCTCAGTTCATGAATGCAATTTGGTTTGCAAACAAAAGTGGCAAAATTTTGTGTTTATACAACAGCTGACAAACATGACTGTGACCATCTTTTTCCTTATAAACACAAATGTCATCTTTTCCAAAACCATGAAGCAAATTAAGTTCATGAGTCAAGGTGCCACTGAGTCATACAGTACAAGGTGTTTATAGTGTAGAAACAAAGAGTAGAATAATGATTACCAGAAGCTGGGGATGGGTAAAAAAGGTGAACAATAATATGTCTTTTAAAAGCACAAGTCTCAATTATGCAGGATGGTTAAGTTCTGGATATCTAATGTACACCATGGTTATTATAGTTATACTTGGTCTACATATACTTGCCATTTACTATACAGTAGATCTTAAATGTTCTAACCACACACATTTTAATTTCATGATAATGGATATGCTAATGACCTTGATCACTATTATCAATAAATAATGTATACATATATCAAAACACCCTGTAGGCAGTAAATATACACATTTTTTGTCAAATTTCTCTGTAAAGTTGGGAAGATTATTTCTGAGTCAATATTTTAAAAATGATAATTTGCTAGAAATGGTGGCATCTCTCACTAATGCAGGGCATCTGTTAAATGACCTAATTTTTTTTCTTTTTTTTTTTTTTTTGGTGGAACCGGGGATTGAACTCTGGCCCTTGTGCTTGCCAGGCAAGTGCTTATTCTACTGAGCTATCTCCCCGGCCCAAATGACCTAATTTTTAAGGGGGATAAAAAACTTCCAAAATTTAAGTCAGTTGAAAAAAATCTACTTTGAACTTAATTCTGGAGAAATACATTAAGACTTTAAATGGAAAAAAAAAAAACCCCAAACTAATAAGCACTCAGATAAAGGTCTTCTCTCTAGAATTTATAAAGAACTTAAAAAAAAAAGGCTTTAAATGGAAGTGGTAATATTTTCAATGTACTACCCAATAATAGGAATACTAGGAATATTTGGATATATAACCCAGAATGGAAGGCTCCAACATGTCTTTTTTTGTACATTTTTTTCTTTTTTTAAAATTTAATTTAATTTGAAGGAGGAAACCGAAAGTGAAATGGACAGCTGGTAGTCACAGGAGTTTCCAAAAGTGAAGCAGGGACCCGGCGACCTACACTGAAACCCCTGAGAAGCCTCCCAAGCACTGGGATTACAGGCGCGCACCACCATGCCCAGGCTCAATCGCCCGTCTCAGTGTGCTCCTGGGGCAGGGCCTGCAAAGCAAGCTAGGGATTGAACCCAGCCGCTGATGTGTACACCTGATGCTCGCCGCTGCTGCAAACATTAAGGCACATGTGTGCCACGCAGGTGGCCCCTCTGGAGCATGGACAGTGCATGCCCTTCCAGGTCTCCCCAGCACTGCCTACCAGGTACGGGACCCCATGGCCTCTGCAAATTCCTTGGCGATGATGTGGGAGGAGGTAACATGCTGCATCTGCCTAGAACCCATGGTGGAACCTGTGAGCATTGAATGTGGCCACAGCTTCTGCAGGGCGTGTATCTGAGGTTGGGAAGAGCGGAGGGGCCTCCTGTCCTGAGTGCCGGCAGTGCTTTCTGCTCAAGAACTTCAGGCCCAATCGGCATCTGGCCAATATGGTGGACATGCTCAGACAGATGAGCCAAGCCAAGATAAGTCAGGATGCCAAGCAGAGTGCGCCCGGGGAACGGTGTATGGTGCATGGAAAGAAACTTCATCTGTTCTGTGAGAAAGACCAGCAGGCCCTCTGCTTGGTGTGTTCCCAAACTAAGAAACACCAAGAGCATGCCATCATCTCTATTGAGGAGGCAGCTAGGGAGTACCAGGAGAAGATCCAAGTGGCATTAGAGAAACTGAGGAAACAACAGGTATTGGCTGAGGAGATGGAAGTGAATCTTGCAATGAAGAAAGCAGACTGGAAGAAGGAAGTTGGGACACAAAAATCAAAGATTCATGCCGCATTTGTGCAGCAGAGAAACTTCTTGGCTGAAGAGGAACAGAGGCAGATGCAGAAATTGGAAAAAGATGAAAGGGAACAACTGAGAATTCTGGGGGAAACGGAGTTCAAACTGACCCAACAGAGCCAGGCCCTGCAGGCTCTGGTCTCAGAGCTGGAGTGGAAGAGTAAGGGCTCCCCGCTGGAGCTGCTTCAGGATGTAACAGTTGTCCTGGAAAGGAGTGAGTCCTGGAACCTGACAGAGCTGGACATTGCCTCCCCATCCCTGAAGAGTGAGTTCTGCGTGCCGGGTCTAAAGGCAATCCTGAGGACGTGTGGAGTATACGTCACTCTGGACAGAGACACAGCTAATCTGTGGCTCCTCCTTTCAGACGACCGGAGACAAGTGCAGTTTGGAAATGCCCGACAGAATGTGCCTGAAAATCCAGAGATTCAATAATTATCCCATAGTTCTGGGTTCCCAAAGTTTCAATTCCAGAAAATTTTACTGGGAAGTAGATGTAACTGGAAAGAACTGGGACCTAGGAGTGTAGAGACTCTGTGCAGAGAAAAGGGATTTTTTTGTTCAGCCCTGACAATGGCTTCTGGACAATCTGGTTGTGGAATAAAGAAGAATATCATGCTGGCGCCTAAACCAACACGCCCCTCCAGCTTCAGGTGCCTCCACGGCAAGTTGGGATTTTCCTGGACTACGAGGCTGGGACTGTGTCCTTCTACAACATCTCTGACCATGGGTCCCTCATCTACACTTTCTCTGAATGTGCTTTTGCTGGACCTGTGCGGCCCTTCTTCAATCCTGGCTTCAATGACAGTGGAAATTTTTAAGGAAAGTGTAAGTGGCTCCTCTGACTCTCTGTCCACTGAAAATGTGATGATCAGGATCCACTGTGGAGGGCTTTCTCAGCACGTGGCTTCCCTCCCGTTGGTGCCTCTTCTCAGCCACAGGTCCTGCCTCTCCTTCCCATGAAAGAGCCGCTTTGTGTCTGCACAGCTGTCAGGGTCCCAGCCAGCAGGGCTTAGGAAGGAGGTCACTGAATGCCAGTGTCTAAGCCGGGAGGATCGCTGCAAGTGCTTAGCCAGACTAGGCTATGTAGTGAGTAGAAGGCCAGGCTGAGCTACATGGTGGAAGCTGTGTCAAAACTTTTAAAAAGTCAATGTCAAAAGACCTTCAACATCAATACGCCTGCCCTAGGTTCTTTCATGGTTCCCTCCAGGAGACAGACTATGTATTTGGCCCAAACTCCTCTGAGTCAGCTAGAAACATTGCTGCCTCCTTCATGCAAGCTGATGTTCTCTGTATCTCTAAGTTGTTCACCTGTGGTCAGATCTCCGTTACATTTTTCATGGCTTACAAAAGGGCTTTCAAAAAGAAAAAGTTCTGCCTCTGGTGTATCACATTCTATCCTTGGTTCTTAAGCTGAAAATACTTGACAACTTTAAACATGAAAAAAAAAATTTAATTTAATTTGAAGAGTGAAAACAAAAGCAAAAAAAAAAAAAAAAGGAAAGAAAAAATGACAGGGTAACATACAATAACACATGTTACAGTCTTTCAAAACAGGGATAGCTAATTAACAATGGTTGCTAAATTATCTATTTTTTTCATTTTAATGAGAAAAAAAGATAAAATAATAATGAAACAGTACTACATGTCTTACTGGTATCAGTATTTAAAAAAATGAGCATGACTCCCACATACTATATTTTTTTAAAAACATTTACCTTTGAAACTATACTATCATGTATACTTGTAAAACACACCTAAGAGAGATAATGATTCTTTTAAAACCTTTTGTTCGATATCTACTACATAAAAGACACTGTTCTACCTACTGAAAGTAGTACTAGGCACTAGTTTCTTAGTCTTACACTGTATTTTAAGGAAAGGAGCTAGGAAGACAGAGTATGAGAAACAAGTATTTCTGGCAATTTATTTAGTAGATTTACCTCAATTGTTTTAAATTTTGAAGGTTTTTTTCCCCCGCTTAAAAATGAGGTCATAGGGGCTGGGGAGATGGCTCAGTAGAATAAGCACTTCCCTGGCAAGTACTGGTTCCGAAAAAAAAAAAAAAAATCATTTAACAGATGGTCTTCTTTACCACCATTTCTAACAAATTATCATTTTAAAATATTACCCCCAAAATAATTTTCTCAACCTTACAGAGAAATTTGGCAAATTAAAAACTGCATATATTTACTGTTTATAGGATGTTTTGATATATATGTACATATTTAAAAATAAAGTAAAATAATGTAGGATAAAGACACAGAAAATGATGAAGAGATATTTAGACAAGGTTTTCAGGAAAAACTTAAAGTGTTAGTTCATATAACAGCAAAATTGAAGGGCTGGCCAAACAGCTCGGTGGATTGGGGGTTCAATCCTCATCCCAGCATCGCCCCTGGGGCATGCTGAGATGGCGCATGAGACTGGGAGTGGTGGTGTGTGCCTGTAATCCCAGCACTTGGGAGGCTGTGAATAGGAGAATCACTACAAATCTGATCTAGTAGTGAGACCCTGAACACCCTGTAGATGCTTCCCTAAAAATACAGGAAAAAACCAAAAACCAAAAACCAAACCAAAACAACCCCCCCAAAAAAAACATAATTAAGGACTTATTTGAGGTAGTTTCCGGTATCTCCCTAGTCATGTTTCATGTGTGGTTCACTCTTGAGAATAGTATGTAAGCATCTGTATTTCATGGGGTCTTATCTCAGGTCTGATCAATTAGCATTTTTTTTAAGGCTTAAAACATACTTGAATAAGTTGATGCTGTATTACTGCTCCACCTCAGAAAAACTCCAAATTTAAGGTATCAGGGATAAACAAAACATGGTACATCAATAAAAAATACACACCATAACTATTTAAGATAGGCAAGGCTAACAGCTACTGTCAGACCTTCAGCATACAGCAACCCTATTCCCAAGACTGTACTAGGCCTATCAAGAGAAGCTGTGAACAGCAACACCATAAACACAAAAATTTCATTTCTGGGATGTCCTTATCCAAGGAAAAGATGGAGGCAAGTTAACACAAGATTATACTAAGATGAAAATCTCTAAGAGAAAATGTCTTTAGTTCATGAAATGGTAATATATAGGATATAACAGAACTGTACAATGTTGTCTGTGGCCTCTAGGGACATTTGCCTCAATTCTCACGTGGGAACAAATGGAGCAGTGGGGTTAAGGTTAAGATATTTGAGTTTTGTGGTTTATGTGGCAGTGTCTCTGGGCATGAGGGGTATAGAAAGTAAATAAAACACAATGGACAAAAAACTGCAATGCTCAAAATCAATGGGACTCTAAGGAATTCTGTCATGGTTCCCTAGCCTTCAATAATTCATTATATTTGAACTTTCAGGAATGCATCACACAGAACTGACTAAATAGACAAAGCACACAAAATTTGTTAAATATCACCCCTCTCTTGCTTTCTGCCTCCAGCGTATTCTCTTAGAGTAATATAAGCAGGGAAGACCTAACTATTACAAGGAATTCCTAACACTTTTTTAAGGTAGGATTCTGGCTAGTCCAAAAGGGTTCCTTCTTTTAAGAGTTTCAGGAAACTAGACACTGCAACTTTATTAGTATTGGTGGCAATTATTTGGAGCAAACTGAGCTGCAGGAGTTGCATGGTTGAAAGCAGGAGGAGTTCTACCAATTGCCCCAATTCCTTCCACTGTGGTAGCCTGGCCAAAGCATTCACTTGTTGGTGGCATCAATCCCAACATTCAGGCATCATAGTGGCAGGTCCTGGAGGAGCCGGGGTACCAGCTGGCACTAGAGCAGGGGGCATGGCACCTTTATTGTTTATGTCCATAGCATCTCCCATAGCCATCTGGTCCATTTGTATCTCTTGTTCTTGCACATCAGGGAAGGTTCCCTTGAATCCTTTCTGTTGTCACCGTGTCATCTCTTCTTGTGGCCGCCACATTTTTTTCTTCATGGCACCTACACTCCTCTTGCTGTGTGAGCTCCAGCTGCTTTTGTTTTTGGACCTCTTGGTAATGCATCTCTTCCATTTTCTGAAGTTCTTCTTGGTGTCTCGTCAAATCCTGCCTCATCAGCTTAATCTCGTGCTCGTGGCAAGCAGCCTCCATCTCCATCTCTATCTTCTCATGGGCTTCCTTGCTGTTGCAATCCACATGATCTGCTGCTGCTTCTCCACCTCAGTAGCACAT
>NW_004524644.1:4841274-4861781 GCF_000260255.1 Octodon degus | reverse complement strand
ATATATATTCAAAGGAGCCAAGATGCAAAGCGAGGTAGCTGCCTTCACTCCTTGCGAAATTGTTGGATCTTACTGGTCCACAGGCACCACAGTCACAAACCGAGGAAATGTGGTTAGTAGGAAAGATCCTTCACTCCATCTGTGCAGGTGGATTCCCTGATAACTCAACAATGCTTTTTCCCCAAGGTCTTCCTCCATCATCTACAATAACTACAGCCCTTTCCACCTGGCCAAACAAAGAAAAGCCTTTGTCTAGAAGTTCACTGGACATGTACTGAAGAAGTCTGGGACTGTAAGGGACACACTGTGGCAGGCACAGCGCACACACAGCTGTTTTGCAAAGAGAGGCATATTATTCAGCTCCACTTTGGCAATCTCTGCAAGGGTTCTTGTTTCCAAGCAGATAAAGCCAAAGCCTTTATCCTTATGAGTGAAAACTTCTCCTGCTTTACCATATTTCTCATAGTTTTATTTCCTCTTCATTGATATCAGGGGGAAGACTGCCCACAAAGAGGTGGCTATATTGGGTAAATGTCTTCTCTCCTGGTTTCCTAAAATTCTTCAGGTCAATAGTCAAACCTTCATTTTAGCTACAGGCCTGTTACCATTTGCAGGTATTGGTGGTGACAGTGGCGGCTGCTGCTCTTGCTCCCTTGGAGTATGGTTCTGCTTCCCCAAGTTAAAGGTCTTATTGTTCTGCATTTTTATACCCTCAACTTGATTGAAGACACCAAAGTGTCTCCAGTCCTAACTTTGACTTCGCCAATACCAACAGTCCTCTCCACAGAGTAACTCCAGATTAGCATTTCTACATAGCATGACGAAGTAATTCTCAGAGTAAATGCAACCTGCTATATTTCTTTTTCTTTTTTTTTTTTTGGCTTTTGGCTGGGCTATTTTCTGTGGTATCAGTATTATCCTAAATTTGCTTGTTTTGGCTAAATCATAAAAGTTTTTTATGTTTTGAGGATTCAATTAGAATCTGACAACAGAATAAAACTACGTAACTGAGTAAACACCTTAGTGTGGAAAGAATGAGATAAAGAAGGTAGAGAACATATGATTGTGTCTTCTGAGATCTCATTGCACATTTCCTAAATAATAGAAATAAAAAATATTTAAAAATCAAGAGAAACTTTAGAACACCTAAGATGAATGTGTCTTGATTTTCAAAAGTGACAGAGAAGACAACTTCCAGAAAATGTAATTTCTGACTACATTTTCTCACTAAAATTTGAGATGGTCTAGCATGGTTATTCTCAACCCAATAAGCTCAAAGTTCTATAAACAATAAATATTTTATTTCTTATGCTATCCAGAAACATATAATCATTAACCACACTGTCAAAAAATAAAGATAACACCTTCAACTATCAACATAAACAAAAATTAAAGGACCTTATAGGGTACTTTAATAATTAAATTGGTAAGCTAGCACCATGTTATAGACATAGCAGTCACATACTGTATTTGCTTCTACTTATAATGAATCTGTTGTAATTAGGACAAATTGCACTCAGAGGCTGACATAGGATTCACAGGAGAATCACAAGTTCAAGCCTGGGCAACTCAGCAACCGTGTCTCACAAAGAATGGGCTGAGTACGTAGCTCCAGGTAAAGACCCTAGATTCAATCTCCTGCATAACACACACACACACACACACACACACACACACACACAAATACACAGACACAACACTTTTATTTTGACATTGACAATTTTAAATTAGGGCTTTCTTAGAACATTTGAACATATATAAAAACAATGACTATAAATGAGATGACAACGAATATAGATGACACAACAGTTAAATGTGAAAAATAGTTTGACATAGTTTTCACAGTGATGAACAACTCTTAGTAAAATTCTTAACAAAAAAGTATAATCCCTTCTTGTAGTTGCACTAGCAGAATCAGTGTATAAAACTATGTTCCCAACAGTTTGCATTTCTAAGCAGTTTATAATTAAGAGGTAGGATGAAGTAATCATAAACAGGCTTTACTGACATTGGGGCTTGGATCCAGGGCCTCATGCATGCTAAACAAGTGCTCTATTGTTGAGCAACATCCCCAGGCCTCTAATTATTACCCTATTTAGCTTTTCTCAGTATTTCTCATTTGCTATTTCATAGGAAAAAAATAAAGGGCATTCCTTTCCTAAATCTCAAAGTAAATGATATTTGTCTTTCTTTCTCTTCTACTTCAATAGTGCCACAATTCTTTCTCATGGCTAAATTGTACAAATTGTTCTGTGCTCTCTTGCTGCTTGTTGCCTGTCTATCCTTGCTCCAGTGCTTGCCCTTTCTTCTTCCCTTCGTGACCAAATTTTTTAAAGAATAGTCTATATTTGCACTGCTGGTTCAGTTCTAATGGGATATTCAGTGCCATATATTGAACTTTGAAATGTTCCACAATGTACTTGTTATTCAGTAAAATAAAATAACAATTAAAAAAATAAACAACCCTTACTGCTACACTAATGTCTAGTGGGAGATATAAAAGTCATTCAGGCTGCAAGGTAAGTCTTCATTGTGTAGGACTGGACTGTGCCTAGCAAGAGATGTACAGGATTCCTGATGCATTTCTCATCACTGCAACTCAGGATTATAACCCTCTTTAAATATTATGTATGCTTTCTGTGAAAGCCTGAGAGAATGTTTTCTCTCCATGTGACTAATTTTATCCTCTAGTATTATAGATGTAGGACAGTACTGTGTCACCTCTGTGAATGTAAAATATCTTGTACCTGCTTTACTGTGTGTTATAGTGACTGTTTTATTAGAGCTGCTATTAATGGTATTACTCTAGAATGTTTTCTTTACAGATGATGATTAAGAAGCTAATAAAAAATGATATACTAGCAATGGAAACAGAACTCTGCTGTTTTCTAGGTATTTTTTTTTTAATGGACTTTGCTAATTGTTTCTATAATTTTGTTTAGATGCTTGAAAAATCTGGAAAAGCCATTGTTGCTATTCACACCTAACAAAGCATATTGCTATTATTAATATATATATAAAATCTGATTTTTGGAAACATTTAGTGTGCTCTCAATTTTGGAAAAATTGATCCCAGTTTACCAGACTGAATTGGCATTGTACAGAAATTAAGACATATTTGTCTAGAAACATTAATTTTTCTCCATTTGTACAGGAGTAATGCACTGATTAAATATATAAGATCTTAATTATATGGGTTTGACTACAGAAAATAATAAAGTATTCACTCCAAAAAAAAAAGTATTATGTATGTCTCCCAAATTGCCTTTAGGTGGCAATGTTATCCTTGTTGTGGCTGTATGAGGGTGCTTTTATAGCAATGCCTTGTACATAAAATTTTTAGAAAACATCTTAAAGTTCTGCTTATGATCATCTCATCTTAGAAGGCACAAAAAGCAGGGACTATACTAATATTTAGCATTAACTCAAGGTATCAGTTATGTTGACTGTTTTCATTTAAATAGTTTAAAAAATAAATTTCAAAATAAATACATCAAATAAAAAACCAAAATAAAAATACATCACTGGTCACTATAATTCTACCAAATATTTTACTTTATCTGCCTTAATAATTAAAGCATCTCAGCTAACAATAAAAAAGTCTTAATTCTCTCAACTGCCTTGGAATAAATACAGGCCAAGGAAGATGAGTACAAGCCTTGGGACATATTTAATATATCAATTTAGCTCCCAGATGGGGATTCTAAATGCACTGTGGATGAAGCCTTAAGACTGCATCTGCCCCTCTACATAAATTCTATTCAACAAGTTAGGAAAAACTCTAACTACATCCCCAGGGACACACCTTTCAGCCATCTTGCTACTCACCCTGACCTGACACTCCCTGGTTCAAGTGTTCTTGTTGCCTTAGCCTTCCCAGTACTATTGACCAGGCCATACTAGAAAAAACAAAACAAAAACTTCTTTAATGGGAAAGGATCCTACCCTAGACCTAGATGTAGAATATAAAG
The DNA here is from genome assembly GCF_000260255.1 of Octodon degus. Lineage (NCBI taxonomy): Eukaryota > Metazoa > Chordata > Mammalia > Rodentia > Octodontidae > Octodon > Octodon degus. The sequence goes on along the minus strand of NW_004524644.1, from coordinate 4,857,810 downwards.
GATTGCTTTGGCCTTGAAGGTACTTCATACTTGTCCAAAATGCACAACAAACAGGTTTATTTCCTTTTTGAAACTTGTAGATTTTTAAAAATGGAATCCAAATATATAGTGTTAAGGCACCTAGTCATGGGTCCCCTTCCCCCGTCCCAATTCCGATGTTTCCTGATGCCCCAACCACAACTGTACTACAAAGATTTAACCTTGACTGCGTCTGGCTGCTTAGGCATACAGCTTTGTTTCTGCTTGCTTCAAGGACTCTTATACTTTGTGCCCAGAACACCCTGGTCCAGCCAGGGACACTCTATGACTCCCCTTCCCCCGTTCTCACATGCTCATTGCTCTATAAAGTGCCTGCCTCCCCAGTCTTCGCTGCTGTTCAAGTCCACTGAGCAGCACAGCAGCTAGGCTGCTGTCAATAACCGCTTCTTTTATGCCACCTAACATGAGTGTGGTCTTGTGTGGGTCTTAGGGTGCTTTTTCCTGACAGTTTTCCTGCCACATAGTGAATGATACATTTCTGATAAAGCTCTTTGCGAATTTAGGAACCAGTTGTGCTTTCATTACTCATTTCTTCAAGCCATTTCAATATATTTTAAATAATTTGTGGCTCAGACTCGCAGTTATCTTCCTGTTTCAGCATCCCCCACGCTGGGACTACAGGCGTGTGCCACCATGCCCGATTTCTGGGCTGCTACGGCGCCCCCAGGATTCCGGGCCACCGTGGCGTGCAGTAACAGGGGATCGAACCCAGGTCCTTGCGCTTGCCAGGCAGGCGCTTATGCCACCGAGCCATCTCCCCAGCCCCAAGCCATTTCAATATTAGTGGGGAAAATTAATATCCAGCAGCATGCCTAATGGCATCTCCCTTAATTCTGGGAGACTGGCTTTCTGAGCTAGGCACGGGTCCACAGGTACCAAAATGTAAATCACAGCAAGAGAAATTAAGGGAAACGGATGTCGTTCTCATCCGAAAGTGGTCTGGTTACATTTAAAGCCTTTGTAGCCCTGGAATAGCAGAGCCTAAAGTAGGTCAGAAATGGACATTTTGGAAAGTAAAGAAAGATTAGCTGCCCCCTTGGCTCCCGAGGTCGTGCCCGTGTGGCCACCCCCTTTCCTGAGAAGTTGGGGAAAAGCAGGAGAGACAATGTAGGGCCTGCCGTACGCACCCTGCTCGCGTGGAATCCGCACCAGGCAGTCCACCATGCCTTTGTACCGCGCCTCGGGGCTGATCTGCTTGGACGACGCCTGCACCTGCAACAGCAGCTTCACCCGCTCGATGGGCGCCACGGCCGTCTTGGACACAGCCGCCGCGACACCACCAGCCAGCAGGTCTTTCCCAAAAGACGCAGCATCAAACAGTCGCTTTTCTGCCTTCTTCTCGGGCTTCTTCTTAGCAGGGTCCCGCTGCATCGTGAGGCGATGAATTTAAAATCCCCACAGGTGTACTTTAAAGCGAGGCCCAGACGCGGATTACGGAAAGCAGGAACCCGCTCGGCTTCGCTGTTTCCTGGCGGCACAGGGGCGCTAAGGACGCTGGGAGGTGCGCCCGCTCAGCAGCCACGACCCCCTGGAGCTGCGCAGGCGCGTCCAACGGCCTTCGGCCCTGCCTCCTGACACGTGACTGCCGGCACGTGGCTTTGGCCTGGTGGATCCTAGGGGCCTCTCGCACACGCGTACTCACGCACGTACGCACGTGCGGAGGCACGGGCTCCTCTGCGTGAAGCGGTCTGCGTGAAACGGAGGGGCGGAGGAGGAGGCTCCAAGCCAGAATGGCGCGGAAACGGCTCAGAGAATGGGTTGTGTGTGAGGAAATCAGCAGTGGAAACTGGGACAGACCAGTAAATCAAGTGAATGGGAATAAACAAATTTGATTGTGACCCATTTGTTTCTTCTTGGAAATCACATCATCTTTTCTTTTATACTGTTTCCTTCTTTCTTATCCCTATCCTCATCTCTTGTCCCATTCCTATTTGAGCATTTTCTTCCTGTTTCATAATACCTATTGTACATTCTGGCCGTTTTTCACACTTTCAGTTTCTCACACCGCAGAAACGCTGTAGTATTTACACAGGTGTGCCCAACATATTTCACTTAGGAGAATGGTCTCTAGGTATGTCCATTTACCAAGAAATGTCTCCAGTGTATCCCTCTTTATGGCATAGTAGTACTCCATCCTATAAAAACCCCACATCTTTATCCATTCATCAGTTGATGGGCATTTGGGCAGTTTCAAAGATTTGGCTATTACAAATTATACTGCTTACAGTAAATATTAGTGTGCATGTATCCCTAATATGCTTTTCATGGGAGGGGGAGGAAGATACCAAGGATGGGATTAGCTGGGTCAAATGAACTTCTAGTGCTAGTTCTAGTGCTTGCAGCAGTCTGCACTCCCACCAACAGTGGAGAAGGATTCCTTTTTCCCCACAGCTCTACTAAAATCTCATTTAATGTAGCAGGGATTATTGTCTAGACATCTTGCTGCTACCCCGCTAGGGTAATTCATCCTGTTCCCTCCTTTTTTTTTTGAGACAGGGTCTTGCTACGTAGGCCAGGCTGATCTAGAACTCTCAGTAATCCTCCTTCATCAGCTTCCACCAACTGCTGAGATTACAGACGTGTACCACTACACCAGGCAAGTATGTCATAGTATAACCTTTGCAGTGTTGTCATTAGCAAGAAAACTCCTGCAGGCCAGGATTCTGTTAAAAGCAGTTGGCAAGTTCTGTTCACATGTATTATATTTGAAGCTGCTTCCTTTTCACAGTGGCTTATTTTATTTTTTTAACTGGTGTTTAGGATCTTAACTTGTGTTTAGGATCTCTGGCCTGCTAGCCAGGCAACTATACCACTGAGCTGTATCCCCTGCCCAATTTGAGATAGGGTCTAAGTTGTTTAGGCTTGCTGGAATTTGTGATCCTCCTGCCTCAGCCTCCCAAGGAGCTGGGATTATAGCATGGACTATTGTATCTGGTTTATTCAGCTTTTAATTGGTTTTTAAGTATCTTACAGTTTTGCATGTTTTTGTCAAATGAATCATTATGAACCAATTGCTTAAGTCATCATTCCTAATATTAAAAACATTTAACCTACTGTACTGGCTTCACAGAGCTTTGTGAAGTCCACAGCAAATTCCAGAAATGTCAATCTTTTTATGTGCAAAAATCTGAAAAGTGAAAACATTCAGTTTCCTTTAAGGCAATCTGAAGCATTAACAAACACACAAGGGAAAATCTAAAGGGGAATTAATTGACTCAGGTAAGACTGAGTGCTAGGAAGAACCATTTCTGATTACAAGGAACGTAAGTATCTCTAAGGACAGAAATGTTCATTCTCCATCCCTCAAACCCCCACATTTGACTTGATGGTCAACATTGTAATATTTTGTGATGTTAAGCTTAATTTATGACATGTGTTCACTGACAAGTCACTGAGAAGTGAAAATAAGTAATCAGAAATGAAGTTTTTAACCTTAGGAAATCTGAATCTGCTCTTCAATAAGTGAGACTGAAAGTGTTTAATTTGCTACATTACGTTTTGTTTACTGATTAACAGGAGGAAAAAGCCCTAGCATTTATGTTGATACTAAAACAAAGTATAATCTGAGGGTTTCTGCCATATTTATTCATTTCTGCCAGAAAACAGCATGGTTAAGTTTCCTCACATCAGGGCTGGGGTCTCAGAACCTCTCCAGTAGCCACACTTTCTACCATACTTCATCTCCCATTTTATTGCTTCATTAATTTTTTTCTCTTATTTATTTATCTTGTCTGTTGTCTGCCTCTTCTATTGGAAGATAAATTCCATGAGGGAAGGAATCTTTAGCCTTATTTGTTCACTGCTGTATCTTCAGCAACCAGAGCAGTGCTTGGTAGAGGGGAGAAATTCAATATATATTTGTTGGAAATATGCATGAAAAGGCAACACAAATGCAGACAAGCCTCCAAACTATTTTATTTAAATCTATCAACACAGTATAAAAATAGCTTTAATTATATAGAATATAGACATATACTCTACAAAATTAACTCATTTCATGGTTTGGTACATATAGTTAAGGTTTAATACCATTTAATGTTTTAAAATAATCAAAACATAAATCCTTGTTTTCAAAACTGGTTAGTGATGGATATAATTTCTTAGTTTCTTCCCAACACACTGTACAGCAGCAAGTATGGTTTAGTTGACTCCCTTGGTTTCCAACAAATATATAGCTAATAACAATAAATAATAGTAATAGCTAACACTTTTTTAGCACACAATACAAACCAGTCATTAGAGAGACCACAACAAATAAGAAATAATGTTGAAAGAATTCTCCATTTATATTAGAAATAAAAGGCAAGTAGTACAGAATTATTATCTTGTAAAAAAAAAAAAAAAAACCTATTATCTTGTCAGTATGCATCATGCACTGAGGCTGGGAGGTGAAACAAAGCCATTACCTGCCCAACTGGGTGACCCAGCCTTACATACTGATCAATTGTTGATATTACTCCGCAGTACTCTTCTCTCAAAATGGTGTTAGGGATTGAACACTGGACCCAGAGCAGCCTGATTTGGTGCTACCACAAAGACATACCCACAACCCAGGGCACAACATCACAAGGAGAGAGACACTGAAAAACAAAAGTGGTGGAGATAACCATCCCTGCCAAAGTGACCGCAAAACAAAAGACAAATTATCATGAAAAAACAAGGCAATAATTTGCCTCCAAAAATGTGTAACTTCACTGAAGTGGATGAAATTCCAGACAAAGAACTTAAAGTCCTAATAGTTAAAATGATCGAGGAGATCAAAGAGGAAGTGCTGGAAGCTCAAGTACTGGAGGCATGTAGATCTCAAACAGACATGACCAGAAAAGAACTTTGCCACACACATCACACTCAAAACGCCAAAAATTCAGAACAAAGAAAGAATCCTGCAGTGGTTAAAAGGAAACACTAAATCACTGTTAAGGGCAAACCCATCATGAGAACAGTGGATTTCTCAACAGAAACCTTAAAGGCAAGGAAGACCTGGAGTGATATATTTCAAGCCCTGAAAGAAAAAAGATAACTGCCAAATCATGTAACTATGTCCTGGGAGGTATCATTCAAAACTGAAGGCCACATAAAGTCCATTCCCAACAAGTAAAAAACTTAAACTTAGGATCACAAAGCCAGCACTGCAGAAAATACCCAGGGCAGCAGTGGTGAACGTGTGGGAGACGAGGGCCCCAACTGCAACCCAAACATTTATCAGCAAGTGCCAACACTGCATTTAAGCCTTAGTATTGAAATTTTAGTTTTAAAAAACAATTCATATGTTAACATCTTTTGCCTTGAAAGAAAAGCAACACACATGCCATAGGCTTGCCACCACTGACTTAGGGAAATCCTAACCAGAGAAGACAACCACAACCACAACCACAAGAACTGGGGGAACAGATGACAATCATAAATGAATCAAACACTAGAACAACAACCAAGTGACAGGAATTAGCATATACTTTTCAATAATAACATTTCACGTAAATGTCCTTAATCCTCTAATTAAAAGACAGACTGGCAGACTAGATGAGAAAACAATACTTACCTATATGGTGCTTAACAGAAATATACATCATTGGTAAAGACATACATAGACTAAAGTGGTAAGATGGGCTGGGGAGCTAGCTCAGTAGAATATGCACTTGCCTGGCAAGTGCAAGGTCCTGAGTTCAGTCCCCAGTACTGCAAAAACAAACAAACAAAAAACAAAACAAAAAAATAAAAAAATAAATTAAAAAAATAATAAAAGTGGTAGGTTGGAAAATGACATTCCAAGCAGTTAGAAGATGCAAGCAAGCAGAAGTAGCCATACTTACACATAACAAAGTAGATTTCAAATTAAAATTGGTCACGAAAGACCAAAAGGCCTCTGTACACTAGTAAAAGGAGTAATTCACCACAAAGAGATGACAACTATAAATATATATGCACTGGATGTTGGCACAACCCCACTTCACAAAGCCAATACCACTTGACATGAAAGGACAGACAGGTAGCAGTAGAATCTACTGAGGGACTGAAATATCCTACGCTCACAAACACGCAGAACAACCAGACAAAGGACCTTACAGTTAAACTACACTTTGAGCAAATGGATTTAACAGATATGTACAAAGTGTCCCACTCAACAGCAGCAGCCTACACACTGTTTTCAACAACTCACAGAATTTTCTTCAAAACAGACCATATTTTAGCCCATAATGCAAGTCTCAAAAACTATTAAAAGCTTCAAATTATCTCATGGATCCTATCAGATTACAACTGAATGAAGCAAGAACCAATAGCCAAAACAAAAAATAAGGTAACAAACCTGAAACTTCACAAAAACATGAAAATTGACTAACATACACTTGAATGATAAGTGGGTCATTGAAGAAATTGGGAGAAATAAAGAATTTCTCACCATCAAGTTATAATGGAAACACAACATACCACAATCTATGGAACACTGAAAGCAGTTCTATGAAAAGAGTTTACAGCTAGAAGTGCCAGCAGTAGAAATTCTGAGAATGCTGCATCTCAAGGTCCTAATAAAACAAGAAAGAACAAACCCCAAACCAGCAGAATGGAAGAATAAAGATCAGAGTAGAATGTAATGAAATAGACTAAGTTACAACCGCCACCACTGAAATCCAGAAGATTATTAGAAACTATTTTGAAAACTTACATGCCAATAAATTGGAAAAAATTAGAATGATTAAATTCCTAGATTCATTTGATCTACCTACATTGAACCAAGACTGATAAAATCTAAGTAGACCTATAACAAGCAAATAAGTGTTTGTTACTGATGCACTAATAAAAACACTATCTACCAACTAAGAAAAGCTTAAGTTCCGAAAGATTTACTGCTCAGTTTTACTAGATCTTTAGAGAACAAACACCAGTGTACCTCAACATCAAGCTTTTCTGAATATTTTCTACAAAGTATTTTATCTGGTTGCCACATAAAAAAATCAACAAAGAAAGAAACTAAAGACTAAAACCCTTGATGAACAAAATGCAAAAATCCTCAGTAAGCATCTTGCAAACAGAATGCAACAGCACATTTAAAAGATCAAACATTATGACCAGCTTTATCACAGAAAAGCAAGGATGGTTCATATCAACAGAGTAAAGAATTCAGAAATCACATAATGATCTCAATAGATGAAGAAAAGGCTTTTGATGAAATCCTACATTCCCTCATGATTTAAAAAAGAAGCCTTGCAGAAAATAAGTATACAAGGATTTTTCTCTCAAATTGGTAAAACCCATATAGTAACAAACATATGGCCAACGTCACATCAAACAGGAAAAGACTGGAAGCATTTCCTCTGAAATCGGAAACTGTCAAGAGCACAGATGTACCTTCTTAGCACCATTGTGCAATACAGTACATGAAACTTGAGCCAAAATGGGAATGTAAACTCTTGAAATCACCATGGCCAGTCCCCAAAAGACAAAAAATATAAATACCACTGATCCAGCTCCACAACACCTGGGTACGTTCTCAATGAATTAAGGCATCCCTATTTTAGGGTGGAAGAGTTCACAAATGCTAAGCTGTGGAAACAGCCCAGCTGCCTGCTCACAGATGAACGGGTAAAGAATGTGATATATAGACACAATAGTAGTTATCTGCCATGAAGAGGAATGAATGAGGTCATTTGCAAGAAGATGGATGGAACTGGAGATGATCACATCAACTGAAATAAGTCAGACTTACAAAGTTACACATTACAAGTTTTCTTAAATGAGAAACCTAAATAAACAAATAAATGAGAGAATACCGAATTAGAATGCAGCCTTGGCTGGAGACAGGGGAGAGGATGAAGAGAGAAGGAAACAGTGGAAGTGAAAATGCAGGGGACTGTTACAAATGTGCACCAGTTTTCCAGGAGGAACATCCTGTTCCCTATCAACACGCTCTAATGAAAATGATTTACTCTTCTAATGATCTATCAGAGTATAAAATCAGGGGCTGGGGTGGAGCTAATTAACATTAGCGATCACAGGAAATGAATGGTGGGACTGGAATTTATCATTGTGTCTAGACTCTACATGATAGACACTGTGACAGGCACTTTAATTTCTTCAGTCTTCCCCATTTCTAATTAGATACTGCACATGAACCAAGTTTTTGCAGATAAAGAAACATCAGAAGTCATAAATTGCTCAACATCACCCAACTAAGAGTGAAGAACAGTGTTGAATCTGAGTATTATCTGAATCCAAAATTCACCTCCTTGAACACAATCTTGTGAGTAAAGTTATTAGATGGGTTGGGTAAAATGTACAATTTAAACCAATGACATAGAACCATCCCATAAATCAGACTGCATATTATATTGTACACTAACAATGTTTGTGAGCTATAATTTTGAAAATAAAAATAATTTAAGGTAGAGGAGAAATCATGATTTTTTTTTAAAGCCTCAAATTAGACAATACTGAAAATGGTATCCAAAGCAGTTTCTTACACACATGTGGATTATAGATCACCAAATATACAATGTTAGTATAAACACTAAAATCTTTAAAAATACAAAGGTAATGAAAAGTCTTCCTAAGACACTGGCCATTTTTTTAAGAAAAGTTAGTTATTTAACTAAATTTAATATTTGCAAATTATTATTATTCCCTTTCTGGGTTTCTATAACCCGTAAAGATACAGTCTTTTGCAAATAATGTTCAGATTTTAGGAGAGTACATACAGGTTTCCACAACTGCTATTCTCATCTATTTTGTTAAGTTCCAGGTTGAATGAATGAAATCCAAATGAATTAAAAAGTAGGCTAGGAGTGGATTTTCTTTTTCAAAGTTAGGATTTAGATTTAATGCTATAAAATACAGAATAAAAATTTAAATGTCTGTATTAAAAACTATATTTAAAATGGTTTTACCTCTAGAGTTTTGGTCAAATTTCCATTCTTTTTTTTCTTAAAATTAAAATTTTGTTTTCAGTCTTTAAGAATAAACAAAGCCCCCACAGATCTAAAGCATCTTATTCTCAAAAACTATACTTTCCTGGCTTATATGTTAATAGCATCTTGAGGCTATTCATGAAGTATTTTTACTTTTTAGTTTAAAAGTCTTATTCAAAAACCACAATATATTCAAAAATCACATATATTTTCCTTAGACTAGTTCTTGGTACAACTGAGACAGTCACAAAGAAAAATAAAAATGATAATCTCCTTATGTATACAATGTTTTCAGATTTGTACCTTCAGTAGAGTTGCACAATATTTGCTTAGTTAATCTTCGTTCTTGTGTATTATGATGCTCTTTGTTCTCATCCACACAGGGGATGAGCTGATTATTTATATCTTAACAATAGGAGTTCGTGTACCACGGTGAGAACTGCTCCCCTTAATCCGAGAGGCAGTCACTAACAAGCTTCAGCGGGAAATGCTTGATGTCAACCAGTGTGAACCTGTTCCTGGGTTAATAAACTGTTCTTTCTGCCAACAAAAGGAAATCAATTTACAAGTGTAATTAATTTTTAACATGCTCATTATTTTTATACTTTCACAGGCTGGTACATATGTCAGCTGATTTACGAAGTATCCCACCATGCTTGACCTGGAGAAGCTTTAGGATCCCGAGCATTAAATTATTTGAATACATAAACTTAACATGTGAAATGTCAGCGTATGACTTCCACATGACAAGTACCTCATTTTGTCTGATATGGGACAATGTATTGTATTGACACTTGTCTGCCACTTGTACACACACAATGCAGAGGTGAGGGCAGAACACTGGCGAGATGGGCAGAAACTGTCACACCAATTTAAGAAGGAAAGCAGTTTTCAAATGTGTTGAGATAAACAAAAACAGCCCATTTAATACAAAGAGGAGCTAAAGGCAGGCACCTTCCAACTCAGGAACTTCTTAGCACACAACTAACCAAAATCTTTAGCAGGCAGAATGATCTCAAGCGCATGCGAGGAGAACAGGAGTCATTCATTTGGTGAGTAGATCTTGTTTACAGCACTACATGAGACAAAAATAAAAGGACAAGGTCTACGCCCTCAGTGAACTCATGTAGTGGGAGAAAATAAGCCATAAAATGGCAATGACACAATCATGTAATTCTAGAGGAAGGATGAACGAATAGCAAAGGTGGTAAAGTGCGGATTCACTGAAAAGCAGCACCGATGGATGGACCATGAAGCCCAAGACTTCAGCAATGTGAAATACAGTAGATGCAACCGTGCAAGACAAGAAAAAACAGCATGCTTTTGGAGAGGAGCTAGCTGATAGGGAATAGTGTACAGGATGAATTAAGGAAGTGGCAGGCTTAAAAAGGCCTTATAAGAAAGGACAGGGAATTTAGGCCTGGTTTTGTAGAAAATATAACTTATTTTAAAAAGTGTAAGCAGAACAATAAGGCTGGATTTTTTTTAAAAAAGATTTATGTTAATTCTTGTGTGGAAGATAAGCTCGCTGGAGAATGTTTCCTGATCGTTACACCAGATAGGAACCTGGTGTAGTAGTCTAAGAAATAATGAGGGTATAGACCAAAGGCAAGAACAGGAGGGGCTGTAAGAAAATATGTTCAGGAGGCACGACCATTTAAAAGGAAAAACAGATTGCCGTGTTGAACAACCAACTGGACAGCTACAGAGATAACTTTTCCTTTTGGCTAAATTGGAAACTATAAACTTTTCTTAGCACCTAATATGGTAAGTCATATAGTATATGCTTAGTAAAGGACAGATGAATAAATTTTAAAATGTAAGGCTAAACCTCCCCAGAGAAAGCCTAGGGAATGATGCGATCACCACATCAGTGTGTACTCCATACGGAACAGTCAGGCACCATTCAGGTTCAGCCAGCAACTGTGGGAAGAGCCACAGAACAAGGGACAGAAACACAGACTGCAAAAAGCCATCAACAAACACACAGCATTGATGCCAGGGGTGCCCAGGAGACAATTCTAGTGCTTTCTTATTCTCAGCTATAGGGCAAGATTACTTTCTAGTTTCCGAATCAAAATGCTCTACCATCAGAGCGCCTAAAAGTAAGGGAGTAATCAAGTTCTAATCGAAAGGTGGTGACCTGGGCTCAGGAACCAAGTTTTCATCCAGGGAAAAGGACAGGATTGCTCTACATGCTCACAAATGGGCAGGTGTAGTATGGCTACAACGGGCCAAAGAATTCACTGTACGTGGACGAGTTTTCTTATCCCTTAGGCAGACACTCCCGCAGGCGCCATCACTTTTATCACCATCTTCTTATAGAGGATTTTGAAATTAGCACATCATTTCCATAAAGAGATTTTCCAAACCCTAACTTGTTCTTACTAAAACTTTTCTCATTAAAACAGTCATACAGCTCTATGTAATATATGGATTTACCTTATACAGTCACTATATTAAGTGCTGAGTCTCTTACATATACATTTGCAAGCATATACAAACTTCTTTTACATGTTTTCATCCAAAAATATGCCACGTCAAATAAAATTTATTGGTGTTGAACACATTTTCGAAAAAAAAAAAGTGAGTAATGGATATACATTTGGCATTTTTATTGGATGCAATACTAAGCTTAAAGAAAGGTAGCTATAAAACACTGCCTACGAAAGTAAGGTGCCAATGTATTATTCTATACGAAAGTAGAAAGCATAATTTATGCAACTTTCTCATCCCTTAGGCAGCATTTCACATGTCACCCTTAAGCAATGATTCCATTTTTCTAGGGTTCAGGAAAAAATGCCTGCTGCTGGACTGATACACTCACAAAGGCAAAGTGGTTACACTGGAGAAATTCAACAACTGACTTAGGGAAGACAAGAGAAGAATAGGGGAAAACACTGTTCTTTTACAAATGAGAACAAGAGAAAACCTTTTACCCTGGGGCAGTCGAGTGAAATATGCTGAGCCTTTTATTATCCTTGGTAATGAGTAATATTAGTATTCCTTACAATAGTGCAGCCAGTGAAAAGCATAGATCAACTTTATTCTTTTCAATCATGAGGCATCCCAAAGCAGTTTTTTAAAATCTCCTGAAGTAGGCCCGCTCTGCAGAGTGGTGCAACGGCGGAGCAGTAACGCGTGCACACCGGGGGAGCAGGAGACGTGCGAATCTCATTTACTGCCCCCGTGGAGGCTGAGCATCGTGGCGGTGATGCTCTTAGCTGCGAGGGAAGAGCCGGCCTCTTTCAGACAGCATCCCTGCTGACCTATTCATCAGCAAAGTAGGCATTAAGTAAGGCTCCTTTACCATCCTTGGAACTGAACGCCTCACAATCTCGGTTGTGGTTAAGGAAAAATACAGTAGGAGTATTAGAAAATGTTAACATCTGGGATATTTTTCTGTCATTCACATAATTTACCTTAAGAGCATCAAGTATTTCAGTGGGCAGCACTGAGACACTAGAATGCTGGTGCGAAACAAAGGAAGGGCAGAGAGAGGACCACAGAACAGCTCTTCACATTTCTAATATTCCAGCAGCTGGGGTTTTTAAAAAGAGAAATTGTCCTTTTAGCCACCAAGTTTAATGTCTATGAAGATAATACTTGGACTCAAGTTATTTTGTATGAATAGCATAGCTCAATTTCAGAATGTTAACATTTTATATGGCTCAAATTCTACATAGCATTTCATCATGCATGATTTCTAATATTATGTGACTGGCATTTGCACATAATTACTTCCTGTAGAAACACTAACAGAACCATAATGTCACACAACGTGCAAAATAATTTAAGTAAAAAGGTTTTATGTGCTTAAAGTGTTTTGCATTAAAAATCTCTAAAAACAGTCTGAAATACGGTATATACAAGCAAAGTAACATAGTGAATATAATTTTTTACTATAAAGTATTTGAAATATAGCAACATCATTTAGGGAAAGTCGTTCAGACAGCAAATAACAGGCTGCATGCAGTACATCCTGTATCTGCCCATCACTTAAATTCCAAACATTCATATTTAACTGTGTAGTAATAAAAGTTATGACCAGTGATCACGCAAACATCATTGCTCCAAAACTAAATTCAAAGAGTATCGGAAGAAAACTGTCTACATAGCCAATTTGTTATCACTTGGTAGAAAACAAATTTCTAAGTTACCAAGGATCAAGTTTTACTAAAGCAAAACCAAACTTATTTTTTATATTGTCAGTTTTTAAGTACTAAACAGTTGTTCACTGGGAGCGTCTAGGTACTGTTTCTTCTGCATATACTGTCTTCTGAGAAAATGCAGCCACCCCTTAACCCAACACAAGGCAGAATCTGGCACCCACACCAGCACAAAGGCGAACTGGGAAAGCCAGACTAGGTTCTTCCCCTCTGACTCCTTTTTCCAACACAGTACCTGAAATGTAGTGGATTCTAAACACAGTTTGTTAAAGAAAATTTTAAGCACGGGAAAAAATTTATTTCAACTGGGACAAAAGATAGACTTTGAATTTGAAACTTGAATGACATTTTCAATATTTAATGTATCACAATTAAATAAGCATTAAGAAAATCTTTAAAAACCCCAAATACTATATCTCTATCTATATCTGAATAACAATCCCACAAATCTGCCTTCAGCTGAATAAAATGTTAGCTACTCTAACAAGTGAAGTATCTTTCCAGGTATGGTGAATCAGAAATGAAATAGTCACTTCAAGAAACTGTCATAGATAAAATAACTAAGTTAATCCGGAAAAAGTAAAATACTTGAAATATGTGCAACTTAGCTCATAAAATCAACATTTAAATGAATAGAAAGCTTAGTGTTGCAACCTTTGTGGGACTGACTCACGACATAAAATTTTACTCATGCAATAAATAAATCCAAACATATCATATCCAGATATGTAGGAGTCCCAAAGCACTGAATATAGAAATGGTACCATATATTTTTAAAAATATATTTTGTGCATTAAACTATGATCCCAAATGTTTATTCATGCTCACAAGAATAAAAATAAATTTAGAACAACAAATTATAATTTTTCTTATTAAGTCAACCAAATGAAACTTTCAGAAATATTATGCGATGTTTGAACAGAATTATGCCCCTTATGTTTCAAATGTTTTCTTGATATTAATTCAGAATTCATTTTATAGTAGTAAAATAACTATTATCTAACTTTTTAAATGGCAGAATTACAGTGAACATCTTGAAAACAATTTTTCAAATTTTTTTCAAAATATTAGTTGATAAAATAAGATCAATGATAAGGTGATATAAAAAGAAGCATATAAATTATCCCTACTTGTAAAAAGATAGTATTAAAACCTATGCATACAAAAAAATTCTTCAGCAAGTTTTACACTTATGGAAAAAAATATAGGGCCAGGGAGATGGCTCAGTGGAATAAGTGCTTCCCTGGCAAGCGCAAGGAAGGGCCTGAGTTCAATCCCTTGTTCCCCTCACAACAACAACAACAACAACAACAACAACAACAACAACAACAACAAAAAAAAGAAAGAAAGAAGAAAAGAAAAAAAAATACAATCAATGTAGCTAAATACTCCTACTTTCAAATAACGGTTACATTTGACAGTCCTTCTACTCCTGTTGTCTTTATGTAACTACACGAAGGAAAGAATAAGAAAAGATCCAAATATATATGAAGAATAAAACAACACAAACATATAAAAATTTCCAAATAAGTTATAATTTTTCCTCAAGGAAAGAAAAAACACAAATAACTGGTTTGATATACTTTTTGGAAAAAAACTTCACTTAGTGTTTGTCTTTTAAACATGGTGTCCAAAATCTTACCTGATCAAACTAGAAATATGAAGGTGTAACGGCACTACACACCTACATGTCCTACCCACCAGAAAAAGACGAAGCAAGGGAGAAAGAAAACCGCAGAATTGATGTTTTGTCACTCATCACTTCAGGTACATAGTGAAGAGGAACATTCATTCTGGGTTAATATTTTTTAAATGATCCATGAAAAGATAAGTTGTGTAAAATTAAAAAGATCTTAAAGTCGTAAAACATTTCAAATTATATTTTCAATCATGTTCAATAAATCTGATCAACTGAACTTGAAATGTTAAATGTGCTGTCACTATGTATTTCTAAGACTACTACATTTATCAATCACTTTATATGACATTAAATAAAGAATAAAGAAACTTAGAATACTAACCATAATATTACTATCATGAATCTCATTATTATTCTAAATTAGTTTTAATAAACTACATCTTCCTTAGTTTTATAATTTCATTACAAAACATTTAAATGAAGACAAACAGAGGTATACTTTTTTCCAGATAATTTTGAATGTATGTATATGATCATTTTATTACATGTGAAAACATTTTAAATAATTCTGAATCCTTCAAATATCTGCATGCAGATTAAGGAACCAGGAAAGCAACACTTCACCATCTCACACTGATACATTCCAACCAAATAAAAAATTACTTCCTGGGAGAAAAAAATTCATGCAATACAACTCTACCAATCTCATTTATATTTTCATGAAAGTATACACCTACATTACTATATATACTTGGGTAATTTTGCATTCATTTAAATTAGCCAATGTGTAAAATTAAATTTTTCTCTAAACATTAAGCGGTTTTCCTAGCTCTCCTTAAAGCTAGAATGCAACAATACTGCCACCTGGTGTTCACATCAAGTAACACTGAGGTGTGTCTCAAATACAAACTGACTCCTGCGGGTTTGGGTCAGAGTACACATAGAGCTTTGACAGGAGAGTGAAAGAGGAAAAAATAAAAATAGAAAAGGTCACTAGGAATCAGTGGGAAGGAAAAAACAAAGCATGGGACAGAAACAGCATTTTCTCAAGATGATTTCTGCCACATTTTTTTCTTCAATATAATTTGATTTTCTTGAATATTTTACTGACCAAAAAAAAACTAATGGTGAAATCCTTAGGGCTAGTTGTATATGTCCCTATATATAGTTCTCCCACCCTTTGTCCCTTTGTATCCTAACTCAGAATTACCAAGTGCCTAATGTGATTTACTCAATGTGCATAAGCAAATTCACTGATAGCAGTGTTTTGATTACTGTTAATGAGAAGAGATAAAGAATAAAAAAATATCAACTTCAGATGCCAAGACTGAAAAGAATTGAACATCATTAACAATTAGATACATTGGGCCACAGCGCTTTTTAATTACATTACGGACACTGCTAAAACCGTACAGACCTGGCGGGCCTGCCAGTTAGCTCAGTTGTTTAAGCGCCTACTTATGCAAACGCAGTCAAGCAGAGACAAGATAAGGTGGTGCCCACCCCAGCTCCACTTGCCTTACCAGACCTGCCCCTAAGGCAGCCTGAACCAGCCAAAAGAAATTTAAAAAACCCTTTTAAAACCATAAAGACTGGTGACACTGTTCATAGTCAAACCCCAGAAAGGTTACACATTTCTAAGTCAAAAAGCTCCCAGGCCCTGTAACTGGTTTGTTTCCTCCCAAAGGACAAAACTGCTTAAGAGTTTATTTCTAAAAAAGCAAAATGTTCTATCAACCCAAGGAGCAGCAGCGGGGCCCTGACACGGAACGCCCGGAGTGGGGGGGGG
>NW_004524644.1:4809902-4841174 GCF_000260255.1 Octodon degus | reverse complement strand
TCTTCCTCTGACTGTAGTTACCTTTGTGTTTCTCTTTTTTTTTTTGCGGTACCGAGGATTGAACTCAAGGCCTTGAGCTTGCCAGGCAAGCACTTATTCTACCTAGCTATCTCCCTGACCCTTCCTCTGACTGTTAACACCAGCACAATGGATGCAGTCACAACTACAAGGACCTCCAGCACAACCCAAAAGCTCAACGGCCAAACCAGGGCGACGATTCCCACGCGTCTGCTTTCTTAGTCCCGTACCTTAGTCTCCTTATCCCCTCTTCCTAAATCTCTAATCTAATTACTCTCATTGGAGGGTAGCAAGATGCCAGCTGGTTTTATCTTTATTTTTCTGGTGCTGAGAATCTAACTCAGGACCCTGCACTTGCTAGACAGGCGCTGAACCACACTGAGCTATATCCCTGGCCCCAACCAACTGGTTTTAATATACTATTTTTCCTTTTTATTTACCCATTTCAGTTCTATACAATAAATATGCATCATATATGTAAATCAGAAGTACAGAACAACAACAAAAGCCCACTGCTTCCAAGAGCCGGCTCCCCTCTGCACGTGACCGCGAGGTCTTCTTTCCTTCTGCTTGTTCCATAGGAGGCTCTCTCTGCTCTATGGGTCTCAGCAGTGGTGGCTCTCAGCAGTGGCATCAGCATTCAGTTATAGCCTGGGACACCATTTTTTATGAACACTTACTTCCTACAGAATAATAAGCTCCTTAAAGGAAAAACATCCTATCTTCTGGTAGCCCACAAGGGCAAGTGCAGGCATGGGGGCAGCAGACGCCTACTCGCTCTCCTCCTGCTCCCATTAGGCGCATTCTCTCACTTCCTAGGCTTTAATTCTCCAATTCTCACTTTTGAAAGTCATTTGGGAGCCGGCCAAATAGATCAGTGGATTAAAGAGCTTGCAGAGGCAGATGTAGGAGCTGGGGTTCGATCCCCGGGCCTGCTGTGCTGGACCAACCCCCAGGGCGCACTGAGACAGCAATTGAGACTAGGCGTGGTGGCGCGTGTCTGTAATCCCAGCTCTTGGGAGGCTGCAAACAGGAGGATCACTAGGAGTCCGATCTACTAGTGACACCCTGTAGACCCTGTACTAAATACAAAGTAACTTAATCTCTCTGACCTATCGTGAGGACCAACTGCTTATAACAAGCTATTTCAGTTACTGCAATAGAAGAAACAAAACAAAAACCTTTTCTTTTGGATAAAGTTAAAAATAAGTACCAAGTTTAACTAAAAACTAATTGTAGACAAAATATTTTAGGACATGAGAGAAAATTCACTTAAAGATTATCAACATTAGAGCTCTGCGCTAGATCTAGGTAGCTATACAGCATAACAACTGATTGGAATACCCTTTTTCAAGTACTCAATATATGTATATAAAAATTATATATATAAATTTATGTGACACCCTGTAGACCCTGTACTAAATACAAAGTAACTTAATCTCTCTGACCTATTGTGAGGACCAACTGCTTATAACAAATATATAAATTTATATATTAATTTATATATATAAAATTTCCTATAAATGCACTTACAGCAAAATGATCTATTTTTGTTATCAACTCTTCTAAACGAAAAATTAAATGCTACTATCATAATAGATTACAAAGTTTGAAAACGATCTTGGGACAAAACTGTTCATATAAGTTAGTTAAGAATTTTATTTACCTATTTCTCAATCAAAAATTATATATATGAAACAAATGGTCTTAACAGACCCTTTATTCTTTTTTAAAAGAAGTCCTATTTTCTATTTTTATGCTTTTGCCGCCATCTAGTGACGATTTGAGGAATTAAGCACGTGAACCTGCAAGTACATACACAAGACACTTTTGCTTATCTTTGTACAAAAAAATTTAAATTTGTTTCCATTAAATTATATTTATATAACATCAATTTAATTATCAAACCACTTGTTTACTTCAACAGCATGATAATAACCATGAATATAAGAAAAAGATCCAAAAATACTGCTTTTGTCATTAGGTCATGCTTGTAAATATATACAACTCTAGAGATTACTCCCGAAGATCATATATTTAGAATATTCAACTGAAGCTCTCACCTGCTACCCTCAAGGACCAGCCCCAGGACCCCCAAATACCAAAATCTGAGGATGCCCACAGCTCATATAAAACAATGTAGTTCTGACACACAACCTATGCACATCCTCCCCTCCCCTTGAAGTTTCCAGCAGATTATTTAGACTGTAATGCCTACTGCAATGCCAACGCTATAAATGGCTGCAAATATACGTCATACTGCATTGTTCAGGGCAGCGGTGGTGAACCCAGGGCAGGCCTGCCACAGTCTGCTGTCTGCTATCACTGGAAGCTCTAAAAGCTTCACCATTACTGGTTTAAGGAATAACCAGGACAAAGTCTGCCCCTGTGTAAGACAGAAGTAGTTTTATTTTTCAGAATTCTTCCAAGTGTGGCTGGTTGAATTTACGTCTTCAGAACTAACGCAGAAAGTCAGCTGCACTTACTAAGAACACTGGCACTGAGGCAACTGCAGCAGCTGAGGGGGGCTGCGGAGAGGCCGCCGCACTACGGTTAGGCTCACCTGGGAGAAGATATTCGCTGTTGGAGCCACTCTGCTGTCCACTATGCTATATAATATTGCTAATAATCGGTCTAATGGAAACGGCTTTGGTCCAAGGAGATGATTGCTTGTCTGTTGAAAACAAAAACATATAAAAGAACATGGACTTCCGTCTTATATTAGAGCCCTCATTTTCTGTACCATGAATTCCCCAATGGCCATGTGTTTATATTTGTTTGCGAGCTGCTAAAAGATTTACATGTAGTCCTTAAGCTGGAACTCCACCTGATCTGATCATAACATCTTTTAGCATGTGCCTCATGCTAAAAAATTTTTTTTTCTTAAAATCTTTCTTAAAATCAACAGATACTGAATCATAACCATCCAGTCGATGCCATTTTGCTCTTGTAGCCAGATGGCACATGGCTTGACTACAGGGACTGTCATATAACCTAAGCCTGGTTCTTAGCTTCTAACTAGAATTTACTGCTTCCCTCCCACCCTTCTTCTCTGGACCACTTCCTGGAAAATGTACTTGCTCATCATTAACAGTTCTAGAAAGATTATTTACAGTAAATACTAATTTAATTTTTTAAAAAGAACAGTACCAACATAGGCTATCTGAAAACTGCGATGTTCAAGCTTCATCCTATTAGGATTTCATCCTAAAGGATTTTAGTAGCTGTGTAAAAATTTCAATACTTCACATTAGCAATGGTAAATAAAATGGGAAATTATATTTACATGCATGGGAGTATTTATTCAAAAGAAAACTTTCATTTAAAGAAGAATGCTTAGAATTAAAGCTGCAGTACTCACTTTAGCATAATCTAAAAAGATAGCTTAGAAATCATTTTCCAGGTCTTAAATTTTATGGCTCTCTCACTAAATCAGTCATTTAGAAAAGTGTACAGAAGTTAGTAAATACCCATGCACTACCCACGCAATTTTATCAAATCCTACAATCGTACAAGATGTGCAAAGCAATGTGATCACATTACAGATGGACTGAAGGCCCTCTGAAGCCTCTTCCATTTCATTTTCCTTTTATTTCCTAGAAGGAATATCTAAAATGTGCTGCTTTTCCTTATCATTCTCATGCCAGTTTTTATGCTACTACTCACGCAATGGATCCAGAAACACATGCATTCCATGGCTTTCTACCTAAATGGCATCATTTTGGAGATACCTTTTTAGCAACTGCTTTTAGTAATGAGTGAAAAGTAACTCAGAGCTTCTGACACAAACCCACTATGCAGAGTTCTCCACCCTCTCCCAAGGCAGGCGACAGTGGCTAGAGGTACTAAGCACCCCTTAGGGACAAGTGAGCTGAGCATCCGAACACTCCTTCAGCAGCTTTAATTTGGCCTCACATCCCTACTTTCAAAAGTACTTAGTGCCCCTAATTCCGAAATTTTTCCCAATTCCTCAGGCCCAATCGGCTTAGGTTAGGGCTTCAGTATCAGCTTCCTCTGACCCCTTTGGAGTTGTTTCTACCTACTTTGTGATTCTAAATTTGGTGGCTGTCTCATTTGTTTATAGTTTTCCTCCTTTTATTTTTAAAAATTTTTTTTACGGTAATGCATATCATACATATTTTCAAAACAAGAATAGCAAATTAACAATGGTTTTTATATCATGTCTTTTTAATCATCAAATCTGTTGCTCAAATTAACAGATATAGGTTTGCAAGATTGGACAAATAATTAAACATTAACACGTGCTTTCATTAGTAAGTGTTTGTAGTGTACAGTGTTGACATTCATTGTGGGTCTTTGGCACACGTACTTAACTCTGAAATGTATTTTCATGGGTGCTTCAAAGTACAAAAGAGGAATAACTTCCTATTAATCAGTAGTGTTTAAACAATTCAGGGTGATTTTTTTTTTTCAACTAAGTTACTGAAAAGACTATCTATTCAATTTTATCTCCAGCAACAGCTCACTTGAATAGGCCTTCCTTCTCTGCACTTAGTGTAACCAGAAACTATTAAAATATTAAATGGTACCACGTCAACACAAGCTAATTTGCAAAACAAATGCACATCCATTTCCTGTATTATCCTAAATCTGTAAGTTTCTAGTTATACAGGATTTAAAAAGCAAATACCTTTTCATGTTTCTTTAGAAAGTTAGTTTTCTTGATTTTCCCATGATGCTGCAATTAAGGAAAAGAATTGTTAACCAAAAAACATGGTTTGATTAAAGCACAGCATATAATACTCAGACTCTAACTATTTTATTCTACTGATCACCTTGTACATATTAGACTTCAATGTTTTATGCATACTTGACTTAGACTTGTATCAGATGCAAGATTACTTTTGCATGTAACAAAAAGATTTTAAAATAAACTAACAGTAAAAGAACTAACTGTATTGATTCAGAATTGCATGTTTAAAACAGTTCTATAGAAAGAGAACTTCGCAAGTTCAACAAGCCCTTACTCATCTCTTAAGGGAAGATGGCAATTCACCAAATAAATATTGACTGCTATGACTTAAGACACTCAGGATTCAACCATGAGAAAACAAAAACGTGGTCCTGGCCTTCAAGAGAGCAAGGAAACAGATAAGGAGGAAAAGTAATTTACTGCAAAATGTTGTAAGTTTGATAAAGAAAGCAAACATCACATGAAATAAGAGCAAAGAAAACCTACTTGACACAGGCTGAGCAGGGAAGAACATTCTGGGAGGTCATCTAAACTGAAACCTGCAAGGGGAAGAGTAGCTTCCCTGGATGCCAGGACAAGGACCAAGACCTTAAGAGATCAGAACATTCTGAGGAAATGGAACGGCGTGAGACCTAAACTTGTAACTGGTTTCCTCTGCTCTGTAAAACGACCTACCTTCTCTTGAATGCCACATCGTAATCTAAATTTAAAACTGTTAGCAAGTGAGACCATATATATTTCTACTTTCTTATTCTAGTCTCTCCTTGGAAACTTAGAGGTGTTGAGAAATTCCACAACTGTTATTTCTTGTTGGGATAAGAGTTAAAATAGAGATGTGCTAAATAACCTGCAGGGCATGTGGATGAGGAAAAAGAAAACAGGGCAGCAAGGGTGACAGTAAGCAAGCAAGAACACTTGGAACTCCAGGACTCGTTTTTGTGTGCTTGCTTCCAGATGCCTCGCGGTTCTCACATACAGCCTAAACACTAACCTTGGACACATAAGATGGGACCTTGTTATGTTCACCTAAAGTAACCTGAAGGCTGAGACTCAAGATATATAGACTGAAGGCAGCACGGCAGCCTCTCACTCAAGCCCTCGCTTTGCTTAGATTGGGTGTCTGTGTGCCTTTGTTTAGGGCCAGCATCCGTGAGTCTTTCTCAGCAACTTCTCAGTCCCCGTAAGGGATTGACTTCTACAGATAAGAAAATCCAAGGTCGCTAGGGTCCATCAGAGAAAATGACGTAATAGTTATACATCTACTGTGCCCCTTAGAAGATCTCCACCTACAATACCTAGCACAATGCAGATGCAGTAAAATAGCTGGTATTCCACATAGTTAAGGAAAAGACAAGAGAACAGTCTGTACATGTTCAATACACATGCAATTCTTCTTGAGCTCTCCGGGTGGATGGCCTTACAGAGATGGAACATATGCAAAGTAAGCTCCTCACTTACAATTGGGCAGTAAACTTTCACAGGAGTATTGCGAGGGCCTTACTTTGTCAGATCATGAATGAATCTGACTTATTCTTCTCCCAGAATACATCTCTTCGCAAGTTGGGGACTCACTGTATACAGATGCCAACTATATTCCTAAGATCTTCAAACATAAAATTTTAAAAAGTATGTTACTATTACCTTAAGGAAGAACCTCTTGTCAGTCCTTGCTGGGTTGTAAGAAGCAAGGTATGCAGCAATTAGAATAAACTTAGAGTAATACGGAAGTTCCACGTGAGTGTACGCTGAGAGACCTACACAACAAAACATTTTCATGAGGGCTTCTTCAGGCCACAATAGATATTAAACATCTCTTCTCATTTACCTTTTGACTTCCACATGGTGTTTATTCAAAATGATCTATTCTCTGAATTTAAAGAGACACCATGATACTGACAAGGATGACAATAAGGTTAGTGCTAAACATTACTGTTAACATGCTTTGCTTATTTTCGCTCAGCTCCTGTCATTCTAGTTTAAATTCTACTCATTCTTTCATTAAACTTTTTCTGTTTTTCCTCTACGTGCCAAAATAGAAAACCACTGCTACTATAAAATCCTATTCCACGCATTTCATGTACATTTCAGATATTACATCTTATGTTAACAGTTCATTACACATTTATACTCCATACTGAATGACACAGTTTGCTTAAAAAAAAAACACACACACACATCTGTAGTATGGGGTTTTTGTTTGTTTGGCATCTGTATGTTGACATGCATCAATAAGCAATTAATGATGGGGTAAATAAAACAAACACTAAGGACCCCGAAGGGAAGAGAAGGAAGCTGGTATTGCAGACTCTACTGTGTCAGGCACTGGGCAAGTTTCCCTGAAGGAACACTTGAATCATCACAGCACCAAGCAGCTACATATTCTCGCCATTTTACAAATAAAGAAACTGAGATGTATTCAAGGCCACACAGGAAGTAATACAGAGCATTCAGCGCAAGCTTTTGGTTTTTTGTTTTTGTCTTTAGTACAGAGTCTACAGGGTCTGCAGGGTCTACAGGGTCTCATTACACAGACTGGACTCATTCATAGTGATCCTCCTGTTTTCAGCCTCCCAAGCACTGGAATTACAGGCGTGCGCAGCATGCCCAGTCTCAATTGTGGTCTCAGTGTGCCCCAGGGGCGGCACTGCAAGCCTGGGATGGGACCCTGGTCTCTGTGAGTTTTAAACATCGTTACTTATTTTTTCTTCTTCTGTTATACACCTGGAAATCACTTGTAAATCATCTTCAGACTTCAGAAACCAAAATAGATGAAACAAAATCTTAATGCCACATTATTTTATTCCACATTCCCAAATATCTGTGACTGGCATTCCAAAAAAATAAGAGAATTTTAAATATTCACTAATTTTTAAAGCAAAATC
Organism: Octodon degus; assembly: GCF_000260255.1. NCBI lineage: Eukaryota > Metazoa > Chordata > Mammalia > Rodentia > Octodontidae > Octodon > Octodon degus. Next base: position 4,833,560 of record NW_004524644.1, on the reverse strand, counting down.
AGTGCTATCCGAAGTCTCCTTAAAACAAACAGAACAACAATGCTTTGAAAACATAACCACCAAGTATATCCTGAAACTGAGTTAATACATGATTGGATTGCATTCCATAAAATTCATGAAATATACACATACTGATAGAAAACTGAACTATATAATTGAACTGGTACAATAAATGCATTGAGAGAAAGAAAACTTTCACATGATACAATGCAATGTATGGAAAACAGAAAATTAGGAAAGCAAGAAAACCCCAAATTCGAGACTAACCTCAGCTACCTAGTGCGATGTTGCCCACAAAACAAACTCAAGAAAGCAAACACGAAACTGCTGTTCAGTTAAAGGATTATCATTAGCAAATTATCATTACAGCTTATAAGGTAAAGTCTCTTTTATAACACTACTTACTCACTGGCCTTCGTATACACCTTCATATCAACAGTTAATGTCTCCGATAACTCAGTATTTTGGTACCTTTTAGTTGTCCTGGATCTGTGTCATCTTTCTGTAGCTTTTCCCACTGAGAACTTAAAGAAAACAGGAAAACTGTTTATAAAAACTATGAAACCAATATACATTCTGAACAACAGCTTCCAAAAAGTCGGGATCTAGCTTGCTATGGCTTTTACTTTTTATTTATTCTGCTTCTCCCATTTATTCAACAACAATTAGGCAATATGAAATATGCAATGCTATTTTAACTCAGTAAATTTCACTACACATGAGTGAACGAGATCTGGCAAGAGGGAAAGAGATGCGCAGCCCACACGCCTCCCCAGGAGCAGGAGGCCAGCATCAGAACGCCACTTCTGTGCTGCCGAAGAACCGACAGGTCCTGTGTGTCACGTTCTGAAACATTCCAAAACCCTAAACTTTTAAAGTTTCCTATGATACACAGTTTCAGGTTTTGGAGTATTTCAGAGTTTTGGACTATGAATGCCTACCGGCACATTTGAATTTTTTTTTTTTTTTTTGCAGAACAAGGGATTGAACTCAGGCCCTCGTACTTGCCAGGCAAGCGCTTGTTCTGCTGAGCCATCTCCCCAGCCTACCGATACATTTGATGTAAATATTTCAAAATGTGAAAAACATTCCAAATCTGAAATACTTCTGTTCCCAAGCATTTTGAATAAGGGTTCAACCTGTAGAACACAAACTGTAATTACCTTGATACCTCTCTGAGGTAGACGGTCTGCATGGCTTTCTTCAAGTGAGGCTCAATATTTTTCCACAGTTTGCGAGTATCACGTTCACTTGCTATCACATAGGAGAAAATTTCAGTAATTTAGACTGTATTTATTTTACTAGGACATATCTATATTCTTCTGAACTTAGCAAACATACATAGCACATCTTAATTTCTTCTTTCACCCTCCTTTCCCACCCTCCACCCCGCGCGCCTCCCTTTCTTAATCTCTTTCCTATTTGAGAAAGATCTTTCTACTTTTTATTTTTGTAAAAAGAAATATTAGTAAGTAATGTTTCATAGTTACCTTCTCCTTTAACAACAGGTTCACAATATTTAGGAAAATTAAGTACTGCCTGTAAATAAGAAAACAAAAAGCATATCTCTCTCACAATTCAGGATTCATTTTACAAGTTAAATGTTTATTAAAATTTAAGCAATTTTATTTAAGTTTATTTTTGTTCAAGTAGAATATAATCATAGATTACTACATAAAATAGCAAAAATGATTTTTGTGCAACATGAAAAGTCTTTTAACTGATTAAATCCTAATATATTAGGTTATAAATAAAGTAACAAAGTGTAATTTGTACTTTCGATCATAATGACGCCTTGTAGGACCACGAAGTCCAGAGAATCACCTGTTATTTTCTAAGGCCTACACATTGCCATAGACATCATCAAGGTCAGCATGACTCATAGTATTAGCACGGGCAGCACTACCAGAGACCACCATCGAAAGATTTGGCACTGTTTTGGGTACGGTAAACCAGAGTTTCTGAGGATAAGTCCCAGGGCTCTATATCTAGCAGCCTGTCTAGTAAAATATGCACTCTAAAGTCTAAGAAGAACTATAACTAATCTTAAGTGCCTCATGGTCTTCCATCCATCAACCCTAGAATTCTACTGAAAGTAAGCTACTTGGTTTGTGAACCATTGATTAATATTAACTTGGTCCAAGTATTTTATAATGAAATAACTCAATCCTGGGACCTAGGAGAAAAGATATAGGTAAACGTGTAGCTATATAACCTCAAATTAAGGGGATAATATTAAGTGAAGAAGGACAAAAAATTCACTGTGGCCAACTGTCTCACCTAGTTTTCTGCTTTCCAATCTACGCACTGGCTAAGAACACCAGATATAATAATGGTAACAATCTGAGATAAGTAACTTTTTGGTTGAATTAAAATATGTTATTGTTCTTCTTGGTTAAAACTTTGAAACACATGTTAAATAATTTATGAATAGCAATAAATAGACCAAAAACAGTGAGGAGAGAGAGAACACTCGCCCTTGAAAGTAGCTGGCTTATTAGCCCTAGAATGACTGCATTACTATTTTTTGTTACATAGAAATAAGACCTTGAGTATAAACTGAATTCTCGCCCCTTCCTTTCATGTCTCCACCATTAAAGTAAAAACCAGTCAAACGAAAGTTATACATAATCATTTTTCAAACTGTGAGGTACTAACAGGTATTTAAAAATTTTTTTGGAAAACATTTTATATAAAGATCTAACTTAAGTGGTTTATGAAATATCTGTAACTAAAGTATTTCACTATACACAAATTCATCTAGATTCTAGGGTAGTCAAGACATACATAAAACCTCAAGCGTTATTACGTAAGTTAACAGAAAGAGACAAAACTGCTTAACTAACCACTTTCTGTTAAGTCTTTATTTGATTGTAATGGAGCGCTACATTTTCTGCAGCTAAAGAGAAAACAAAAAGCCACAACCCTAGAGAAGAGTGACTGAAGTTGAACAATGTAAATTTCCTCACCAAGTCAAAGTATACCTCACCCACACATATCGTCCTTTTTATGGTATTTCACCTTTGAAAGGCCACACCCAGATTTTTTAAATACAGTTTCATCTTCTAACCTATCTCAGTGATTTCTGCATGGAAAACTATTAAAATATATATACATGCATTTGTCTATTACCGCAAAATGTTCACTCACTAGATGTCTGAGCTCTTTCAAATCCCGACAAACAGTGTAGAAAACGCCAAGAAGGATATTAATGTAGGCAGCGTAGAAATCAGCGGAATACTCTGGAGGGTGATCGTGGCACAGGATCTTCTGAAGGTTCCCTGGACACAGGACACCAATCAGCTTGTAGGCATTAACACAGCGCCCTAACTTCATCTTCAAGGATTTTCTAACAAAGGATTAAAAAACAAATACCCAAGCCCAGCAATAAAGCATGATAAAACTGTTACACAGATTAGAATAGAAAAGAGTGATTTTGTGACAGAAGTAAGTATTTGTCTTCATTCCCAGTTCCTGGCATAACCTAAAATCTCAGGTAAGCCCGTGGGAGAAGCATCTTTTATAATCCAGTCTCTTTCAAACACACTTGCATTTATAATACTAAGTGATCCTCAGTGGGCCCCCAAACAGCTTAAGGATGAGAACTGATGAGGCTCTACTCGGTGACCTCCAGGAAGGAGGAATGTGCCAAAGACCAGGCCCTCCCCAAAGGCACTGACTGGATCCCTCAGGCCTTGTGACGGCGCTGCAGCACAGCCGGCAATGACGGGGAGCAGCCAGCTCCAGCTGGTGAGGGCACCCACAGCATGCTGCCCTGCACAAGACAGAAGCTCCCAAGCCGGGACCCTCTATCTGGCTGATCCCTGTGTCCTGAACAACATGATTTAAAGAAAATGCTAACAGTACATGAAATGCTGAGTTCTGTGAGCCATGGTGGAAAATTCTGTTCTGAAAGAGGTCAGAGGAACAGTTAATTTACAGCCAGTTTTCAGATCTGCAAGTGGAAATTTGGGCTCGTAACTAGCACCTGAAGTGGAAACAAGCTCAGGAAACAGACCTGTGGAGTCTGCACTGAGTTCTTACAGTCGGCTTTAGAAGTGAAGGAACTGGCCACTTGGCGTCTGCCCAATTAGAGAGCTGTTTATTTCAGAGGAGGGAAACTCAACCCATTTGGCATCACAGTGTTTTTAGCACACATGGATTCAGAAAATGTAATACAAATTTTGAAGCCAACATCAAAAAGCATGTACTCAGCTTCTAAAAAGAATTACTAAATGTTGCTTAAGTCACATATAAAATAGTATCTAAAGAAAGTTTCAAGTATTACTGGAAAAATCACAATCAGTATCAAGGGTAAAATAATAAATTCCAATATTTCTGTTATCAACTAGAAAAAAGGAGTGTAGAGTACAAAAAACACCACCAAACTAAAAATTCTAGTGATATTCACTTTTCATAAAAAATAATTGTGTAAAGTTTTAAAATAACCAGCCCTGATGCCAATGCTCACTTTGTCAGTCCCTCTTTTCCTAAAACATGTTTTTAGCTACAACTTAGGGTCTCGTTATTTCTTTTCGATTCTCTTTGAAGCTCTTTAGAGGATGCTAAGAGGATGCTATACGTTTAGAGTCCTAACATCATATTCTATCACACTGAAAGTCTATTATAGAAGCATAGCTACAAGTAAAGAAAAACAACTATCTATTACTCACAATCTCCCAGGCATAGTACATGAATCAGTCAGTCGTTTGCTCCTATCCCAATACCTTCTGAATTTCTGGTGCTAGGTTTACTTAGGCTTCTTAGTTAAGAATCCTCAAATATAACTTATATTTTAAAACTAGATCTAGATGGCACAGGTTGTTTGCAGTACTTTTAGGTAAAAATTCTTCAAGGTTGTTCTGATTCTATTTCCTTTCATTGAGGTTTCCCATTAATTAAGCATCCTAACCATGGTTAGTTCTTGATGTTAATCTCTGATTCCTGAAAATCACTTAGATATAATTGGAAAAATCAAATAATACACATTGATTGTCAATGAAAACCTATACACAGAGCTTACAACTACCTCCCACTGGCCAAAAAAAAAAAGCAGCAGCAGCTATTTCAAAGCCCAGTTTTATGCTTAGAATATTTTTCTGGGGAATATCAAGCAGATAATAATTTATTATTATTAGATTTATTTATGTTTTACAATATTGGGAACTCAATTCAGGACCTCATCTTGCTAGGCAAGCACTGTACCGCTGAGCCACATCTTCAAATGGGAAGTGTACTTTTTTTTTTTTTAAATGTATTTGATACAGGGTCTCTCTAAGCAGCTTGGACTCACAGCGATCCTCCTGTTTTTGGCCTCCCTAGCACTGGGATTACATGCGTACACCACCAGGCCCAGACTCTGGCAGGCTCAGCGTGCCCAAGGGTGGGGCTGACAGGGCATGTGATGCTGGGGCTCAAACCCTGGTTCCTGAGCTTACCTAAGCAGGTGTTTAGTCTGCTGAGTACCTCACTGGCTCTGGGAACTGCATCTTTATATCAAAAGCCTATGTACTTCTGCATTCTGATAGCAAACTTTAAATATGTCTCTTAATTTTTCTTAAATTAAGCATAAGAAAATATTTGATAGACTGAAAATGTCTAAAAGATACCTTAGGGGTTGGGGAGATAGCTCAGTAGAATAAGTGCTTGCCTGGCAAGTGCAAGGGCCTGAGTTAAATCCCTGTTCCGCAAAAATAAATAAATAACTAAATAAAAATAAAAGGTACCTTAAAACACAGAAAGATATATATGAAAGATACTAAATAACTAGATAAATGGAAGGAAAAGAGAGAAAAGGAAATGGATAGGCAGACAGATGGAGATATAAATGTACAACGGACGGTCTATAAATGCATGGGGGATGAAATCTGGAAAATGCAGGCTGCAGTCTCCAGCGCAGACCACGCTCCTGGGCACTTTGGCTTAAGACGGTCACTTCATGAGCCTCTCTATGCAGACAACCCATTCAGGTCACCCTCAACATCGCATACGAAAGCTGAGTAGGTGCTGCCACTGGGCCATTTTAGCCCTGACAAACACCATGTAAGAATCAAAACTCTTGACTGCATTACCCCATGAGCAGCCCAGCCCCTCTAGTGCAGATTACAGACAGTGCTTCAGAGTACAGGTATACAGTAGGTAAGTCATGCTAGATCTCAGAGCCTAGGACCATTCAGTCATGGAAAAAAAAAAATCTAACAAAACATCTTGTAGTAAATGAAGGGGAATAGAAACTTTCTAATTTATCTCCTGGTGTCTTAAAATTTCACTTTCAAAGCAGTCAAAAAAGGCATGGTTAAGGGCCAGTGAGATAGCTTACTGGCCTAAGCACCTGCTTAGGCAAGCACAGGAACAAGATTTCGATCCCCATTACCGCATGCCATACTGGCCCCATCCCTGGGGCACACTGAGCCAACAACCAAGTCCTGGCATGGTGGTGCACACTGTAATCCCAGCGCTGGCGATGCTGAAAACAGGAGGATCACTATGAGTCTCAACTGCATAGTGAGACTGTACCAACTACATAAATGAAAAGAAGAAGAAGAAAAAAAAGCCATGGTTTAATATAAATACTACAGTCCCAGGAAAAAAATAAAAGCTACAGGAAGTGAAAAAGGGGTAGCAAATAAAATACTTGGTGAAATAATGGCTAAAATTTTTCCTAAGTTGCATGAAAATATACATGAAGTTTATTAAAAATCCTAAGTATAATTAATAATGAAAGATTCTTTCTTGCTTTTTTATTAAAGTCCAAGTAATACTGTATTATGAATTTTATAGTAAAGGTAGAAAATGTAGGAAAGTGTTAGCACAAAGGATGGAGAACTATAAGCCACTGATATTTTCACTCTAAACCTATTATGACACCGTATCTACACCAAAAACTTAATCAAGTTCACCTGACAATCTATCTAAAAGAAAAAGCAAACACACATAACCAAAACCAAGTCATCTGCATGTGGTAAAGGCCAGACAACTAGAGTTCTACACTGGGCCCTTTGCCAAAACTCCTGGAGATGTGTCCTAGGTATCAGACACCATATCCTGAAATGCAACAGATGCATTCAATTTACCATGACTGGATGATATCAGCCAAGGTCATCTTTATGCTGGTTTCATGCTTATTCGCTTCACGTTTCCTTCTTTAATGGCTATCTGATCATAGTGGTTATACCTTGTAAAACTCTTAACACATAAAATTTGATAATCAGATTTAACCTGGCTTTATCATTACATACTTATCAAAAACTCATCATCTTCACTATGTTTTTGTCCTCATTCTCCATCTATGCTGCTTGGTGCCTTTTAAATTTTTTCAATCAAATCACACAATCATATACTTCAACTTCACTATAATGTAGAGAGCAAATATGTAAAAAGAATTCTTATAATTCCAAGTATTTTTCCATGCTTAAAAACAAAACAAAAAAATTAAATGCAAAAATGATGACATAGATCTAAAGGAACTTCTTAAAGTCCTTTGTTTTATTCTGATATTTTCTTTATTTTGTGACTTTCATGGATGAGAAGCTATTGAAACTAAGGAATCCTTCTATTTTGAGTTTCTTAAAAAAAAAAAAAGAAAGAAAGAAAAAAGTTAGCTAGCTAAAGCAGTAGGTGTTATCTGACTGCTGTGCTTGTGAAGACAGAAAAAATGTGTTGATCTCAACAATGAATGTTTAAAGCTGATTAGAACACTGGTGTTAACAAGGCCAAAAAGGCCCCCGTGACCACTGCAAGCTGTTTTCTCAAAGCCTGCTAAGCACCCTATACTTAGAATTTTTGACTCAAAAGTATCACCTTGTTTAATGATAGCCCAATATTAATTTGTGAAGGTAGACAACAACATAAGCCACTATATTGTTTCCAAAAGACAAAAATCAACAGTATCTATAAAATTTGAGGTTAAATGTAATATCAAAAAAAAAAAAAAAAAGAAAAGAAAAAGGAAGCATAAAGGTTAGTAGTTGGCACAAGAGTTAGGGCAATGAAAAATAAGATTTACAAAACTCAAAGACACATTCCTTCCACACAGCATCTCCAAGTATTTTTCCAAGTACAGCACAACATATACACACGAATTCTATGGTAAGTAAAGATTTCAACACAATTTCAGTATCAATCTAGTCTGACTCTTTTTTGTTAGATGGTTTAATCACAATATATACAGACATATTAAAGGACTGATAAGGAAGGAAACAGACTATTAGCATACTTTTTTCATTCAAATATTTCATAACTATATAAGAATGTCCCCACCAGCTTCAAAGTAAGACTTCTGCAAGTAAAAATATAAGAATTTTAGGACTGTCAACAAACCCTAGCAGTTTAATGTATCAATGTATTCCAATTTAAACATATGAGGTTAATCTTTCAAACAAAAAATATTGTTCTGAACAGAAAAGGCAGTACTTTAAAATTTACCTATGCTGTAATCAGGGAAATACAAGACAAATGGCTCGAAGCATCCAGTATTTGGACGAAACTTTTCCCAAATAATTTCACTGAGGAAAAGAACAGTCACGTTTCTGTCAGTCTGCAAAAGAAAAATTAATAAAAGTAAATTTGCATTTTAAAAACTTAATCATAACTAACTCCATTTGGATTTTTCTTCAAATAAATTCAGCAAAGCTCTAACATGTAACAAATTATTTGCATATTAATAAACCATATTTAGAAAACCTAATCAAGGAAATGAACCATTTGTAAATTTTCATACATAATTACTTAGAATTTCCATAAAATTTGTATGTTAATCAACATTTCAGCTACCCATGAACACTAAAACAGTCACACAAGAATAGTGTTATAGAAATTAACAAACACTTTGTTTTAAAAGTTATGATGAAAATCTTTCTATGTGATTTTTTAAAAAACATAAGCTTTCAATCTATAACAAAAATGGCAAAAACCTATATTGTTTGTCATCATCAAAACAGCTATAGCAACTCAGAAAAAAAATAGAAATGCAGAGTTGAATAAAAGGCAGTTAGACCATACTATAAAACCTTGTATTACTGGGAAAATTCAATGTTTTATTAAGGAGTATTTTATTATTGAACAAAACTGATACTGAATACACATTATAAATATAACAACTAACTATGAGTATTAGTATCTAAAAAAAATCCTAAGTAAAACAAGTATCTTTTTGAAGAATATTTAGAAATTACAATTAGAATACAGAAAAGAATATAAAAAGAACAAGTCTGACCTGTCGGTAACACTCCTAAAGGGTGACCACAAACCCCTGTGCATGCTAGCTAAAATTTATCTAATTCTAGTTATTTATCTAATTTATCTAACTCTAATCCTCCACACACATTTCAATTTTTCTCATATTCTTTTTGATATCTTCTTGGATGATACAGTAAATAGAGGTATTTTCTTTCTTCAAGTATTTGTAGGTCCCAATATCGTACATAAATTGCACTATACTTTTATGCTAATTTACTATTTATTGATCCTGAAACCTATATATACTTTTTATGCTTTGATTTTTAAGATTCTCTGAATTTCTGCAGGGTAAATTAAATACACTGTAATTATTGTTTTATTTACAAAGCACATGTAAAAGCATTTTATAAAACCAGCTGATAATTTAAATTTCATTTTTCTCAGGTAAATATAAAAATGGGGGGGCTGGTGAGATGGCTCAGTGGTCTAAAGCACCTACTTAGAACAAGCTTAGCAAAGCACAGGGGCCGCGGTTCAATCCCCCAGCACCACATGCCAGCCAGCCCCGCCCCCTGGTGGGCTGAGCTGGCCACACACACACACACACACACACACACACAAATAAAAATTTTAAAAAAAATTTTAAAAAAATATAAAAATGGGAAATATCTTCATTAGATTTCTCCTTCAAAGAATACAGTTTTAAAAATCAAACTTTTTTTTAGGAATATGAAAATGGTAATTCCCTTTTGTGGTAGAGCTGAGATTATTGCAAATCTTCCCAGTTTTCATCAAATAGTTTCTACAATTAAAAACCAGTGAAAGGCTTAACTCCTGAGAAGAGCCGCATGACCTGCATCCCTGTGCACGTGCAGAGCAGATGAGGGGTCCACAGCAGGACAAGAGGACACAAAAATACCCTATACACATGGGGAGTCCCAGCAGAGCACTGGGAGACAGTAGGTGTAGACAGAGAAAAACCCACAAACACAGGCAAAGCCACTGAAAGGCAGGGAAGGAGGAAACGAGTGCCCAAAGCAGACAGCGCTCCAGTGTTGGGAATAAAGTGCCTTGAGTCAGGAGCCTGAGAAAGGATGTGTGGCGCGAAGGCCCAGGACAGAGCTACAGCAGTTCCATGCACTTTCCTTCCATCTACACCTCTCTCTTGCTTCTTAAATACAAACCCCAGAGGGACACGACAGCTTCAACAGCACCGATGGTCTACATCGTCTCTCAAGAGCTTTCCAAATTCGATTAATACATGTATTAAACTTTAAAGAGAGATGTTCTAACATTTCTCTCCAAGTATTTAACTTTTATCACATTGCTAATTTAATACATACAGACCTAAAACTGGGTAGGTATAAACTATATATACAAAGCACCGAAAAACCAAGATACACATATATGAGATGCAAAATCAACATTTAAATTAATATTAACTGAAAATAATGAATGGTATTTTTTTTTTTTCAGTCAAACTAGCTCTTTACTTCTTTCTTGATATGGGCCTAATCATTAGCCAGTTTGTTAAAAAATGTAAACTCTTTATTGAGTTAAGTGTTCCTATACTGATACTGGTAACGACTGGATTCACTCATCAAGTTTTTTTATTCAAAGTACTCCAGACCTTGTTTTTTCCATTTTATTATCTTTTACCCCTGACACACATACATATGAAATTCAACCCTCTGCTTCCTCTGGACCTGGACCATGACATCACAATAGTATTTATACTTTTGTGGGTCAACACAACAAAGCTAAATTCTAACACTGAATGGCCATATGACAGAAATTGAGAATACCCACAATAACCACACTGTTCTTCTTTCAGATTATTATAATGGAAATATAAAAGTCCTTGTATAATCCAGGCATAGTGGTGCCTGCCTGTAATCCTAGCATTTGAAAAGCCGAGGCAAGAGATCACTGCAAATTTGAGGCCAGCCTGGGCTATACAGTGAGTTCAAGCCTCGCCTGAACTATAAAGTGACACCCTTCTAAAAACAAAACAGCAACAAAAGACGTGTATAGATGAAACCCAAGCTTCTTGCCATTTACTCTAGAGTAACTGAGAAACAAAATGCAAATGTATAGTAAGATACAATTCACACCTATCAGATGGCAAAAAGAAGAAATGTGGAGACACAATTTACTGACTGGAAATGGGTGTTCTGATCTACTGTGAGGGAAAGCCATTCCGATGTATTACTTACCAATTCTTGTAACCTAAGAAACCCAGGTAAAAGATTTGCTTCCATATCTCGTAGATATTCTGCTTTATCTAGAACCTTAGTTTAAAAAAAGACAGAAAATCAAAAAATTTATATAATTCAACACTTGATCTTTCCATATCACAAAGAAAAATTGTAACTAACTTAAGATGCTATTTATATTTGTAGAAAGACATTGCAAATAACTTTTTTTTTTTTTTTTTTTTTGCAGAACCGGAGATTGAACTCAGGGCCTTGTGCTTGCCAGGCAAGCGCTTATTCTACTGAGCCATCTCCCAGGCCCCATTAAGTTTAAAAAATTATACCATAACTTAATCCAAATGACTAATTAGAAAACTAGTCATCACTACATTAAGAAGGTTTACACATAGGGATACTACCAAAAAATATGGCTGAGGTGCTATAAGGGCATTGCATTTCCTTAGGGATATAATAAATAATATACCTATCATGTTTTACAAATTACAGGTCTTCATAACCTGAGATAAAAAAATTCTAAATTTTATCACATAAAACTTTTCTTGATTGACCTTTGTAACTTCATGACACCCTCTGTTTAACTCACTGGGCAATCTGCTGTGTTAAGAAAGATTACAATTTTGGTTAGTGTTATGATAACATTACTGGGATAAAGATGACGCTAAATAGGTCCTTGTGTCTTAGAGCTATGCAGTGAGACATTTAAGGACGACACTGTACGATGCAGGCAATGGTAGATTAGCTACAGATGATAAAGTTCCACTATGTGGTAAACAATGAAACTTGCTAATGAGCTCATGAGGTATAAAACATTCTCTTGACTTCAATATAAGGCCAACTGTTCCTTCTATGGAACAGCAATGATGGCGACCTTTTAGAGCTTTCAGTGAAAACAAACAGCCCACTATGGTACGTGTGCCATAGGTTCACCACCACTGCACCGCATTCCATCCATTATTTTTCCCTCTGCCACTTTGTTGGGTTACTAAAACAAATCCGAGATATTATTTCATTCACAAATATGTCAGTATGCAGCTTTACGAAATGAGGGTTCCTTATTTTAAACATAACCACAATATCATCATACATAAAAAACTCAACAAGGGAGCAGCCGGACAGCTCAGCGGCCTAAAGTGTCTGCTTAGGCAGTGCACAGCAGTTGGGGTTCAATCCCCAGCATGCTGTGCAGGCCCCACCCCTACAACATGCTGAGAGGGCAATTGAGACTGGGTAAGGCAGCACGGACCTGTAATCCCAGCGTTTGGGAGGCTGAAAACACAAGAATCACTATGAGTCTAATCTGTGTAGTGAGACCCTGTACCAAATATGTTAAAAAAAAAAAAAAAAAAAAAAACACCTTATAAAAGAAAAAAGAAAACAATATTCCTGGATAGCATCTGATAACCATTACCTACATTTCCCCATTTGCCCCTTATTAATGATCTATTTAATTCAAGATTCAAGGTCTACAATTGCACTTTGTTACATGTGAATTATCTTCCAAGTTTTAAAAAAAATTATACCAGTTCTCTCCATCTTTCATTTTATTACTCATTTATTTATTTAAGAAACCAGATAATCAGTTGTACAGAATGTTTCATATTCTGTATAAGTTGATTTGTATCTCTGGAATGGCATTTAACACATTCTATGCCTCTTACTTTTCCTGTAAAGTGGTCACCAGATCCTGACATACGATCAGATTCAGGCTCAAGTTTTGGGTAAAAGTATTTCGCGCAGGAATATACATTCCTTGCTAATTTCTGTCAGCAAGCATACAATACCTGGTAGTTTCTCCTTTTTGGTTGAGATGAAAACTGCTTCACCCATTATAAAGCTCCCCAGCAGCCTTTTATCTAACGACTTCTGCTAATTCAAGATCACTGCTTATATCCTCTATTTCATTAGCGACTGAAAAAGTGCCAACATCTGCCATCGCTTCTGCATTTAGTGGGAGCCTGTCTTCCATAAAGCATGTTCCCTCGTTCATGATTTGCCTGAGTTCACCAAGGCCAGGAGGGATAAATGTTTGCTTCTCTGCTCTAATTTGCCAATTTTTAGTTTGTCCTTTATTAGTTTCCTGGGGCTGCCATAACACCAGCACAAACGCGGTGGCTTAACAACGAACTGCACTTTTCCCACAGTTCTAGAAGCCGAAAGTCTGCTAACCTCAAGATGCTTTGTAGAGCTAGGCTCCCTACAGTGGCTCTAGGAGTGAATCCATTCTCTGCCACTTCCAGCTTCTGAAAGCCAAGGTGTTCCCTGCCTTCTGCCTTTCCATTCCCATCAACTTGCTCATGGACTGCGTCCCAACGCTTCTGTCCCCCGCCTTTCTCCTGCATTTGTGTGGTACAGTAAAGTCTCCCACTGCGCCGCTAACACCCGGCCACCTGCAATGGAGCTCCAGGCCCGCCCAGATGACCTAGCTGGATCTCCCCACGTCAAAGTACCTTATCTAATTTCATGTACCAAGACCTTTTTTACACATAGGGTAGCATCTGCAGGGTCACAGGGTAAGAGCTGTACCTTCAGGGGGCTACTGCGCAGTGTACTGCAGGGTCTCAGTAAGGGAAATCGCCAACATAACTCATGAGCTATGGTTCTGACGCTTTTGTTTGGTGCCATTTCTGGATTTTAAGATATTTAATATGTTTCAATTAATTCATTTTTGATGCTCAAGTTGTCTTGTCTTTGGCCAACTAGATCCTCTTCAAACTGGCTTCTGTGTCTTTTTTAAAAAAACCATAGTAGTCACCGATAGTTCCTGAGCTTTAGTACGACAAAATGTTCTAAGCCTATCTTGTACATTTTCTGTACAGAACTAAACTTATCCTTTCTCAAAAAAGCCCCTTTTATGCCCTAAACATTGGTATTTCATTAATAAATCTTAGTATACATTATAATTATTTAAATTAGGGCTATAATTAAAATGCAGGAAATAGGGGGGCCAGGGAGATAGCTCAGTAGAATAAGTGCTTGCCTGGCAAGCGCAAGGGCCTGAGTTCAATCTCCAGTTCTGCATTAAAAAAAAAAAAAAGAAAAGAAAAGCAAGAACTACATCACTCTCTCCAAATAATTTAAGTGTTTGTATCTATTGTTATTAGTAGATGGTTTAAAACATATAATAATTGTATTTAAAATATTTTATTCCTAATTAACTTACAAAAAAGCTAAAATTATTATTACAGTTATAATTAATTTTCCCGTGCCTGTAATCCCAGTACTTGGGAGGCTGAAAACAGGAGGATCACTACTAGTCTGATCTACATAGTGAGACCCTGTAGAGCCTGTCATAAATACAGAAAAAAAAAGAAAAAAGAATTTCCCCATTATACATTCTGATTATGAAATTTTTCCATCAACTTTCAAATAACTCTCTAATCCAAAATACAGGTTAATTCAAATAAATTGGACTATTTTGCATGCCCATTTAAATAAAAAAAATAACTAAAACAGTAAATAGTTCATTTCTCTGATTTGATAATTACTGTAAATAAGTGATTTTATATTTTAATTAATGATCCTTCTTTAAAACTTACTATTAAGTTACTGACATGCATAAAACTAAAAATTCTCAGATCAAAATACATTTTCTGACTGATTTATACTAAAGAATTCTAATACTTTTTTCTCAGTAGTGGGTTTTTTTGTTTTTAATTTTATTGAGAAACAAACAGCAATGAGATAGTTTCAAAACCAAACAATAGGAAAGTTACAATAATTAATACATTGCTTATTGTTGTCTTCATAGTGGTTATTCATAGTACAAGATGTAGACATGATATCATGTCCAAACACTATTAGTACAAATCTTTCTTCTCATTGAATTAAGAGAAAGTAACTGTATATCTAAGTATTTTGCATATACAGATACAAAATGGTCATTCATTTGTATTTCCTTTTTTTTTTTGTTTTGTTTTGTCAGAGATGAGTATTCCGTTGCCATTTAAATATTGTAGGTGCGTGAGTTCAGCAAAATAATCCAATACAGTTCAGTAGTCCATAATAGTAGTGAGTTATCCATAGGACTGGCAACGTCAGAAGTTGTTGACTTCAGCCTTTTATAGCTCAGTATATTGATATGGCTTTACTTTTTATACCTCATTTTTATACTTTTCTGCTGGATGATTAAGACCAAGATAAAGCAAGACCTATATAACAAGAAATATAACTTTTGTATCTGACAAGGTCAGTCAAATCCCCTCAGGATTTATCCTGAAACCCTGTACCGCAGTTTGTAGATCCTTTGTCAGTGTCAGCCATGTGGATGAGTCATGGCCATTGCTTGAGCAATTTGCTCTCTGTGAAAGCCTGAGAGAATGTTTTTTCTCCATGTGACTCTCCTTAGGCATGTTCTACATCATTGATCACTTTCCTCTGTGGCCCCATAATCTCCATCAGTAAATTTGAGACACAATTGCGTTACAGGACTAACAGACTATGTGTAAGTGAATTACTAACTGGAAAAAATTCTTAGCCAACTCCCTTAGTAATGAAGTTTACCAATTTTTATGTTCCCTAACTGAGCATTCTTTTAGTTTACTCTAAAAAGTTACTACAGCAAAATCCTGAATACTTTACTACCCTTAATGTTTAGCCTAGTAACAAATACTGATCTCTTGGAGCTGAAAAATCAATAGGGCCTTACTCCTCATGGTAGTTTCTAGAATACTGATTCTCTCTTTCCTAAAGGTACTCAGTTTTGAAATTCTACTTGGTGGAATCAGTCACCTATTCTAGAAGCATTCTTTCCCATTTATGAAAAATGATAGTGTTAAGGCCAGCGAGACAGCTCAGTGGACTAAGGGCCTGCTTAGACAAGCGCAAGGATCAGGGTTTGATCCCTGGCACCAGATGCCATGCTGGCCCTCCCCCGGGCATGTTGAGCCAGCCACCAAGACCAGGCATAGTGGTGCACGCTTGTAATTCTAGCACTGGGGAGGTTGAAAATAGGAGATCACTAAGAGTCTGAGCTGCATAGTGAGACCCTGTACCAAATACAAAAAAAAAAAAAAAAAAAAATTTTTTTTTTACCCCTTTTTTAAAACAACCCCTTTAAACTGTTTTTTTGGGGGTTTTTTTTTTTTTTTTTTTTTTTTTTTTAGGGAAGGTCCACAGGGTGGTCAGGGTCTCACTACTAGATCAGACTCGTAATGATCCACCTGCTTACAGCTTCGCACAAACTGGGATTATAGGCGCGTGCCACCATGACCAGCCTCAACTGCCTTCTCAGTGAGCCCCAGGGGCAGGGCCAGCATGGCAGGCCTGGGGATCAAGCCCCCAGCCCCTAGGCCTGCTTGCAGGTGCTTTAATCTGCTGAGCTATCTCGCTGGCCCTGGATTTAGATATTTCAAAAGCCACAAAAAAGAACCTCTATAGATATGCTGATCTCTTACTTTCTTACATTATGAAACTATTTTCATAATACTAAAATGTTGCTTGTCTCACTGTGTTGTCATCCGCAGTGACGGTATAAAAGGAATGCTGGGCTAACTTACAGTCATCCAGACATAAATCAAGATGCACTGGTAGTCACCATATTCCTATGTAGCTGCACTCCAGAGAACACAGAAGAACCCTGAAGATCACATGCAAAACTTTGAAAAGTGAAGAAAGATGACAGCCCACATGGAAACCCTAGGATCGGAAAAATGACAGCTCGCCTCAGCGTGTGTACCTTTGGGCTGTCTTTTTGCCTCTGTGTTCCGGGCATGGATCTGAAGAAGCCAGAAACACAGAAAAACCAATAAAAGCAACCGAAAAGACTGTTCCCACTCCTCCCCCCAGAATCTCTTTCCTGCCCAGGACCAAGAAAGGGGCAGCCCACCACAACTGCTGGACGCTGTGCTCCCCAAGGTTTCCTTGTATAGCACCACTTGCTGTCTCATCTGCTCTTCCTCATCTCCTCGCCCCCTCAACCCTGGAATACAGCGATGCAGTCACTGGGGTCATCCCTCTTTCAACTCCCTTTGTGACCCGGTCAAGGATCACTCTGGCGCTCACCACTCCAGAATATCAGCTCCACACTGGGCCTCTCCTGAGCTCCATACTTGTGCGCAGCTGCAAACTCGGTGTCTTCCCCTTGGACTCAGCTCGCCCCACCCCAAGCCCTGAAAGCTCCCTCCTCCACATTCACAGAGGCGCCTTCACCACTTCAGGTGCTCACTTTTCTGAAATCCTTGACTTAGCTTTTTTTAAGCTCCTCCTCATAGAATCTATCGCTTGTACTTTCAAAATGAATTCCAAGCATTTTTTTGCCACCTCTACTGCTACTATCCTGGTCCAAATCAACAAAGTACTTTGCTCAGAGTACTGTAAGAATCTCAGAACTAGTTGTATTAGTTCCTTATGGCTCTTTTAATGGAAAAAAAGGAAACAGATTGTAGTCTCGCAACACCCTGGCATCCAATGTATGGTGTTTTCCATTCCAAACAAATTTTCCAGTTCTCAACAGGCTGTCCTATAAGTGAACTGAATTCTGACGCAATCTAGTAGGAGTTACAGTCAGATCCATCCTCCATGTCAGATCCCAATCACAAATCCAGGACTTCCTTCTGACATCTGATCACCAGGCTATAATTCAAGGGGTCCCAAGATACCCGCCTTAAATTTGGCAATTTATTTTGGGAAAGATTATTTACATTTACCTGTTTAGTAGAAAGGTTACAATTCAGGGATGCCAAACAGGGGCTAGAACTTCAACGTACAAATTTTGGGGAAAACAAGCTCATGATACTGGTGTGTGTGCTTTTACCCTTCCATCCCTCAACTGCTTCTCAACAGAACCACTCTCCCCCTTACTGCACTATTTTAGCCACCCAATGGCTTCCCTGATATTTCTTGAACATACAAGGTATGCTCTGATTTCCTGGGCACCCAGGTGTAATCTCTCTGCTTAGATATATTCATGGCTGACCCTAACTTTCCTCAGGTTTCTGCTTAGGCATCATCCTCTCAGTAAGCTCTCCTCTAGGAAAGCGACTACTGTACCAGAGCAGGTTCTCAATCCAGTACATGTTAACAAACTTTTTTTATGATTTTTTCTTTTTCTTTTTTGGTGGTACCGGGGATTGAACTCAGGACCTTGTGCTTGCCAGGCAAGTGTTTATTCTACTGAGCTATCTCCCCAGCCCCTCATGTTAACAAACTAACTGTCCTACTTAACCTTCCTTATTAGCTACACCTAGGCAGAACTGTCACGTTCCCTGTTCTAGCCACAATACTTAAGACTTAGCATCCCTGGTTTATAGGAATTTAAAAAAAAAAAAAATTGTTGGATGCTTGGAACATTTTAGTAGATGCAGGAATGCAAAAGTTTTGGTCCCTTTAGCTGTTAAGGTGCTATAATAAAATTTAATTCCTGTGATAATCACTTCTTTTAAAAAGGATGAAAGTGTTAAGAAAAATGCATTCATGTAAAACACACGAGTAGACCCCCTTATCTGGAAATCTGCTTTCCAGGTTTCAGTTCAATCTACCATGGCCCAAAATTATTAAACAGGGGCTGGCCTGCTTGCAGGTGCCGGGGCCGAGGGTTCAATCCCAAGCCTGCCATGCCAGCCCCACCCCCATGGTGAGCGAGATGGCAATTGAGACCAGGCATGGTGGTGCGCCCTTGTAATCCCAGCTCTTGGGAGGCTGTGAATAGGTGGATCACTATGAGTCCAATCTAGTAGTGAGACCCTGAATACCCTGTAGGCCTTCCCCCCCAAAAAAAATTATTAAACAAAACAATTCCAGAAATAAATAATTCATGAATTTTCAATTACACACCATTTTAAGTAGTGCAAAGAAATCACTCACTGTTCTGCTCTGTCTTACCCGGGATGTGAACAATCCCTCTGACAGGTGGATCCACACTTCACTGGCTGGTCACTCATTTATAAGCCCCACTATCATGGTATCGAATTGCTTATGTTCTAGTATCTCTGTTATCATTTAACTCTCATTCAAAAGTACATCAGTAGTGATGTTGGCAATTTAGATACGACAGAGAGAAGTTTCAAAGAGAAAAGATAGTATAATAGAGAATTTTGAAAGAGACTACATCCATACAGTTTTAACTACACTATGATTGATTCATTAATTACTGTTAATCTCTTATTGTGCCATATAAACATATAAATGAAACTTTATCCTAGATATGCATGTACAGGAAAACCTTTATCTACAGTGTGTGGCACTAGTCATGGTTTCAGTTGACCCCAGTGGTCTTAAAATGTATCCATACACAGGGAGTACTACTATACTTATTTTCAATCATGTGCTAGTAGTCTTCATATTGATTTAACAATTAAATTCCAACTTAGCTCACATAACATCAAACAGCTCGCCTTCTTACACAAATCCATCTCATACACAAGTGACAAATTCAACCTCTGCCGTCTCGATTTCTTTTCACTGCTTCTGTTGGAACTCTAATACAGGCCCACAAGTCTTATATAAATATAGCAGCCTCAAAACCATTCAAGTCATCAAGTCCTTCCTTCCCTTGCCCTTGCCCTCACAGCAATCTTCATTACCCCATAATATTTGCTCTAAAATCTTTACTACCTCCTTCTACTGCCTAGGAAATGAAACAAACTACTTTGCTACAATTTTCAAGGCCTTTCATGACTTCACCCCTCACTTTTCAATTCTTCCTTTTCTCTCTTCATAATTTAAAACCTACTAAACCAATGTGGCATTCTCTGGACTCCACTGTCATCTGCATGCCACTGGTCACATCACTCCTACACCTGAAATTCCTCTTTAGCTTCCTCATCTGTTTCTCTTAGGGCCATTTCAAATGCTATCACCTCAGGAAGCTGTGCCAGATGTCCCCAGGCCAGTACTTTGCACCTCATGGTTACCACTTATCACAGGCTGCATGCTGTCATGTGCACACGTGCACTGTAATGCTTCTACTGAAGCTCCCTTCAGATAAGGAATAGCTTTAACACATTTTTGTATCTTTAAAGCACCTGGCACAGGGCATTATACAAAATGAGATGCACAATACTATGGGGAAGCTGATCTAATACACAATTCAGTTTTCAAAGAAAGGATATAATCAAATTATATTACTTACAATATATACAGTCTGATTCTTGAGATTTTCATCTTGGGTGACTTCTTTAAACAAGCGAACAAAGTCATTAAATGTTTCACAGTTTATTTCAGTAGAACATCCTTCCTCTGAGGAACTAAGACGACTCAACTTGTTCAAAATTTGTTCCAAAAGCAGCCTTAGAGTAAAGCATTCAACACAATTCACAAAGACATGTGGGAGCTGAAAATGAAAACCCAAAAAATGTAAGTATTAAAAATGAAAACCACACATACATACATAATAAGGGTCTTGCTGGACAGTGCAGACCCCACCATTCTTGCACCTGTTCTCTGCCCCAGGAACTGAACCACCAATGCATCACCTAGTCTCTCTTCTGGCTGAGCTGCAAAGGCAATGGGAAGCAGCAGCAGAACACTGAGGGAGCGGGTGAGAGGAACGGGGCTCTCCCTTCTCTTCTCTTTCCCCTTGGTGCTCTTAGATGCCAGTGGCTACATTCTTGTACCACAGGCCACAGCTCCAGCGGGGCAGTCCTTCTGCTAAGGACACAGCTCTTGCCAGGTTCTAGCCACAGCTGTTTAAGGTCCTTTCAGGTATGGGACAGTGAAGGTCCTGGGGGGTCACTGTCCTGTCTTGAGTCTTGATCCCTTAATCCTTCCTCAACCTTTAAGTTCTTTCATTAAACTCACTACTATTACTTGAGTTTGTCATTTGTTTCCTATGTGGACTAAAAGCAAACTTCTATCTTCATCTAAAACATTGTAATACAAAAACCCAGGTATATACAAAAGTTAATATCCTTAGTAGAAATTTCCCACTTATAATTTTAAAATATTATCTTTCATGATGAAAAAACCAGGTCACAAAAAAGAGCCAGAAACCATAACATTCCCATAAGAACTGTAAGAACTATCTCCACTTTTAAAGAACTACGAATATGAGGCAAGTTAGCAAATATTAAAGAAACAATACAAATGTAGTCTATTCTTGAAATCACAAAAGCAACTCTCATCATTCAGAGGAAGATAATGCAGGGATTTGGCACAATTAATGAAACCATTCACCATTTTTAGTGACATTCTCCAAATTTCATCATCCAGGAAGGAAACTTCTTTCTCAGTAGCACTGTTGAAGGCTACATTACACTCTGGCAGTTTTATCAATATTTGCAAGCCCCTTTCACCCCATTCCTTTATGTACCAAAGTCCAATGTGTGCTGTGATTATCTATCTTGCCTGCTGCATTTGAGCTACTATGATTTTTAACAATAGAATAGTCTAAGCATATATTTGCGTATCTGCAACAGAAGCAAGATAATCATATATTACACTGATTAGGTAGTGGCAAAAATTATAAAGTATCATAAATGGAATAAAGCATGTACACATGAAACTTCCTCACTAGACTTTCATGCCTTTATTCAACAGGTATGTTTTGGACACTTGGTACACAGTACTTAAATGCAAATGCTTGGGTCAAAACCTTGCACTTAAGGTTCTGAATTTGACTATGGAGCCCAGGCATCTGTGGGAATTAAAGACTGAAATAAACAAGCTGAAATGTACCAAGCATTGTGTGTGGTGATGGAGATGATCTGAATAAACTCAAGTCAAAAGCTAGGGAAACAGCACAAAATCTGAACTGAGACTGCTGAGCAATAAGTGGAAATAGGCTATGAGCACTGCAGATGCAAACCAGAAGATGCATAACCAGAAGTTAGGAAACACTTCCCAGAGTATAAGCAGGAGAAGCTGATGAAATAATGAAGCCTCTGTTAAGCAACAGTGTGACAGAGGAAAAACAAGCGAAAAGCCATATGTAATATGTAATATATTAACCATTGTTACCCTCCTATTATCTTGTTTTGAGATATGTTTTTCTCCTTAAAATTAAAAAATGGTAAGTGAGGAAAAAAAAAAAGAGTAGCATGTATCAAGGTTTAACGGAGAACAGGAACAGTAAGTACTTCAGTAATGTTGTCCTAAAAAAGTATCTTTAGGGCCACAGTGAGATTGGGATTAGCAAACCAAAGCTTGTGACTACCTGTTTCTATTTATACAGTTGCTATGGAATACAGATGTTATGGTTTGTGTCTAGTTGTGCCCTCAAAGCCTCATGTAGTCATGGGGCAGGGACTTTTAGAGTTTGAGATTAACTCTTGATCCACTGAGATTATGGGTTTTAGTACTGCTGGGATTATGGGTGTGAGTACTTCCCCCAGCCTGGAGCAGAGAGCCTAAATGCAATTTAAGAGAGACAGACTTCCTCTCTGCTGCCATTCTTGCTGTTACTCCTCCATTTTGCTCTCTGTTCTTTGCTGCCGCCATGAAAGGCTGCTGCTCTCTGCCACGTGCCAGCCTGCCTTGGAGTGAGCTAAGTATGGACTGAAACCTCCAGTAACTGTCAGCTAAATAAACCTTTCCTTCCTTCATTTTGAGTGTCAGGTATTTGTCCCAGCAATGAGAGAAGAGTAACTAAGACAACAGACATGCCCATTTAACAGACAATGTCCGTCCCTGGCTTAGAATATGAAAGCGACAATACTTAAATAATCACTTGACCCTGAGTGCTTACTGTATATAGGTACTGTAGTAAGTATACTGTAGTATACTCCATGCTGTAGGAAGCATTTTTCATGTATCCACACTTAATTCTTGTAACAATCTTGAAGGTTATCACTACCTGCTCCAGTGTGCAGATAAGACAAGGCACTAAGTGGTGGATCCCCAAGAGGATCATGAGTCCAGCAGACTCAAGAGGCCAAACTCGTAGTCATTACATTACAAAAGATAAACTGAACTAAGCTCATGAAAGACCTTATGTGTCAGACAAATTACTTAACATTGTATTCAAGACTGTAGGACTTGTAAGGGCTAGGTTTAGGGTAAAGAATGGACTACAACTAATATACTGGAATAAATACTTGGAAGAAACAATGGAAAACAAAACTGATATAGCAGCAACAGCTATAATTAAAGACAGATAAAGTTATGACTCAGGGAGATACAATCAATAGAATGTGCTTATTGGTTTGCTATACTGATGAGGATGAGGAGGAAAAAAGAGCTAACTCTGCACAACTGTACAAATCAATGATGAAATCATTCACAGAAACACTGGAAGAAACTGCAGAGTAAAGGTGATATATTCAGTTTTGTATGTGTGAAAAATTAGAATTTACAGTATCGATACTGTAATTGGAAAACTGAAAAACACTAT
>NW_004524644.1:4797410-4808982 GCF_000260255.1 Octodon degus | reverse complement strand
AGCTCCCTTCCATTTCTAGGAATCTATGCATACAGGCTACTTAACTGAACCTTGACTTTGGGGTTATTCTTACCTCTAAAGTTCTCAACAATGTTTGTGTTACATAGGTCTTTCCACTGGCAGTATGTCCATAAATGAAAATCGAAGGAAAGCTGAAATGATTTCTCTAGGAGAGAAAGAAAAATACTAATTTGCACAAACAAAAAACACACTTACCAACTTGTGAGAATATTTGATGTGGCACAGTAAAATATTCAATCCAAAATATTCCAACAATAAATACATAGTGGATTCATAACATTTTAAACTTAAATTCAATTCTAAGCACTATCTGCTATGAAATTCTCCTGTAAAACAATAAATGTATATATACCATATATAGTATTATAATAAGATATGCTACTAATTACTCTTTCATTATCATCCTGGCTTGCATACACAAACCCTTGTACAAAAATTCTCAAGTTTCTAAACTTAAGGGAGTTTTCAAGGAAAATTTTATCTATTTTCCATTTTTGTCTTAATACTTTTATTCATTTTAACATTCAAAACTAAGCATATATGGTCACAAGGTTAGAAGACATTTCACGAGTCTTCATTTTTAGGAAAACTTATTAAATACTTCTGAATTATGCACATACTGATCTTGGCACAAATGTGTACATTTCATCAGAGAAGCAAATAGCAATAAATTTCGCATAGCACATATTTTAAAATACATAACAGGAATAGGGGCTGTAGCTCAGCGGTAGAGTACTTGCAAAACATGCCTGAGGGTTTCGATTTGATGTCTAGCATTGCAAAAATGAAATAGATAGAAATACACATTCACCAGATCCGTCTGCAGTACTTTAAATTATAAGCTTAAAGTAACAATTTTCAAAGAATTTCTGTTGGTCTGGTCAATACTACACATTTCATTCATTAGAAGACATTATGAAATTCTTACTAAAGACTTAACCATAATGCACTGAAGCGCACAAAGTGGGGATATAGATAGTTTAAAAATATAAGAAAACTCAATGATGCTACTTCCACAAGAAAGTTAAGTCTCTAATCATATGTACCACAGCAATAGTAGTTGAAGACATTTATTATATTCTAGTCTCAAGTTATACACTTTTTAGAAAACAAATCGGGAACTCAAATGTCTAAGGAAAAAGCTTCCAAATGGCATATAACACAGCAAAAACAACCCAGTTATTAAAAAAAAAAAAAAGACAAAACTTACTTATCAGTATTTTAATACTGAATCCTTTCAATCATGTGACAATCTTATATATTAACTGTCTCAAAAAATGTTTCAAGCATTAAATATACTATTGCTGAATATTTAGGCTATCCAAATATTACCTTTCACCTTTAATGAAAAGTTCATGACCATGCTTCACAAGCTCTTTGCAAGTTCAACACATCCATCAGTTTTGGAATCTTGTCACACTTGTCTATATCCGATATTATTTGGTGCCTAATATCCCAACTTATAAAATCTTTGCTATTGTATTCTAGAACTGTAATGACCTCACACTCACTTTTATAAAAGGTGAAATTCACCTTTATAAAATCAATTTCACTTTTATACACGTCCATGAAAAGTAGGGTACAGTGCCTGATACCAAACAGATGCTCAGTAAATATTTCTTGAAAAAATAAATGAATTTTCATAGAGATAAAAACCAGTTTTTTTTTACTATTAGTTCTTTGGATTTTCCACATGCATGGCACCTGGAAGTGCTTTCAGTTTGTTAATCATGGTAGGCAGTAAAAGCAAAGATCTAAACCCTTCCTATGATCCACTACTCTCCCTATTTGCCAAAATTTTCTCTCAGGAGGTCCACTTTTGGTTTCCAGTGATCTGGGTCTCTCAATTCCAGGAAAGTAATCCACAGAAAATATTTCAGCGATAAGACAGATAACTATAATTTAAAACATTGAACAACTGCCTGAAAATGCAACTAGGAGTCACTTTAATTACTGTGTCCCTTTGGATAGAGGTTCGCGCTCTTCCACTAATCCTGCACAGGACACCTCAAGACTGACAGCCAGCCAGCATTTTTAGTTGAATCAAAACACAATGAGAAAGCAAACCAGAAG
Organism: Octodon degus; assembly: GCF_000260255.1. Taxonomy (NCBI): domain Eukaryota; kingdom Metazoa; phylum Chordata; class Mammalia; order Rodentia; family Octodontidae; genus Octodon; species Octodon degus. Next base: position 4,806,888 of record NW_004524644.1, on the reverse strand, counting down.
ATGGTTAGTTTTCTTTGATAAGATCTATTTTCTTTTTTGCCTTCCTTTTGTATTAGTACATGTTTGCAGTACATGATGATTACAGTAATCGTGGGAAGTAGGTCCGCGTACACAATGTTGTCTTAGTTCTTTTTATTTCCTTCCAAGTCTGAATTGTAATTGATGAGTATGAAGCAAAAGGCACACCAGAAAATAGTAACAAATAGGTAAGGCTGTGAAGTGGCCAGCAGTACGCACGCCTGGGCTAAGGACTCCACAGCTGTGTCCATCCACAGAGGATGACCTCTCTCCTAAGGCATCCCCTGCACTAGCAGTCAAGGACAGGAAGGAGCCTAGACTTAGGCTTCTGCAGCTCCGTAAAAGCTGCTGGATTTTTAAGCTTCACGCACTGCTTAGGTCCTCAGTGGCCTTGAAAACAAACCACATCTCTGTGCTTGATTCCCACCAACTACCTCACAGAAACGTGTGAACTTAACACTCCGTTGCAAGCCCACCTGTTGTATAAAACCCTGTTCGTCTGGGGTAAGGAAACGTGGCACTTCTGGGGGCCGCTCTGGGCTAACATCACCTCGAAAGCATGGCATGTGTGAAGAACACATTCTGGCCACATCCCCTGCCCTTCCAGTGCAAAGTACTAATGAGAGTGTGGGGCTGACCCTCCAAAACCCCGTAACAAAGCAGAAGTCGATCCGCGCGCCCCCATCCCCGCGCCGCCCGCAGGACACACGCCTCGGGGAGGCGAGTCGGGTCTCAATACCTCTCCAAACAGGGTCTGCAAGGTGGACACCTGGGCCTCGCGACACAGCACCAAGCTCTCCAAGTGAGGCATCGCGGCTGACAGACACCGGAAGAGAGCTCCGCGCTAAGCTCTGCCCCACACAACAACCTCGCAACCCCTACCGGAAACTGTGTGACCGTGCCGTGGGCGGGGCCAGCGCACAGCGTCGGAGTGACGTCAGCGCGCACGCGGAGCTTCGCTGCCGTTCTAGTCGCGCCCCCCCCCCAAGCTTCCGGAATTTCAGTTCTGCTGAGGCAGGTGACTGTGAAGAGGCACCTGTGTGGTGGCGTTACGGAAACGCAGCGTTTTCTATCGGAGCCCGAGAGGACTAGGTAGGGAAGGGCGAACTGTGAAGGGTTGGAAGGAGCTAAGGGCCTTTGTGGGCTCTCAGGAACCCCACGGCCGTCGCTTCGATTTTTCTGTCAGAAGTCCCCACGTTTGAAAATCTTGAGTGCTGAAGAAGGCTGGCTCTCTCCACCTTCCTGCACTCTGTGGAGTGGACTTAAAGGAACAGTATGTTCAAAAAACGAAATTTTTACCTGAGAGGAGAGAGAGAAATTAGTGACATCCGTGCAAAAGAGTACGTGAATTAACCACCTTGGCGAATTATTTTTGTGCAAACCTGAAGCCTGATTTGGAAATGTCTCTCCTGAGAGGAGGAGGCTCTAATATGTATTAGTGAAAGCCGTGGTACGTAAATACAATGCTGTCTTGAGCATATAACATATTTATGCGTGAAGCACCTACTAGAAACTGTGCTTCAAAAAATTCTAGAAATAGAAAGATGGAGAAGTAGAAAAATGTGTGTCGAAGGCTTGCGACACACAAGGCTTGCGCCTATGTAAAAAATCTGCTGTATTCTTTTAAAAAGTTGTTAAAACTACTAAGTGAACGTTACAGGGTTGCATGGTCAATATTGGGGGGAAAAGTATTAGCAGAAAACAATTAAAATTTGAAATAATACAATTTTATTAATATTAAACGAAATATTTTGGAATACATTTGACAAAAAATTGGGTCTGCACACTGAAAGCTACAAAACATTGGTGAAAGAAATTAAAGATAATATATTTAAAATCAGATACCATGTTTGGTAGAAAATTTGATTTTGTTAAATTTTTTGTTTTTTCCCCAAACTGATACGTAGATTCCACACAATCCCCTATCAAGATCGTTGTGTGTGTGTGTGTGTGTGTGTGTGTGTGTGTAGAAACTGACAGCCTACAATATGCTGAAAATTTATTTATTTATTTATTGCTCCGAATGCCTTCAGGGCAGGTTTGGCTGGCTGGAGTTGTGGGGATCGAACCACAGCAACCTGAGCCTGACTGCTTTGTCGAAGCAGCCACCTAAAGAACTGAGCTAAGGGACAGGCCCCCTGAAAATTTAAACAGTTATAGTACTTAATGACATCATAAGCAGAGGAAAGGGATTCAACATTTTTAGTTATTAGAAAAATGCATACTAAAACCACATTTAATAACTTGTGGTTAGAAAGCCTAAAATCAAGAATATTGACTATTCCAAGAGTTGGCCAGCATGTAAAGAAACCCAGAACTTTAATATATTTTGTGTAAGAATGTAAAAATGTTCCAGCTACTGTTGGAAAACAGTATGGCTGCTTCTTAAATGGATTCCCACCTTATGACTCAGCCATTCCACTTGTAGATGTTGAAAAATAAAATATGTTTATACTAGTACAAAAACTTGAACTCTCCTATTCCTGGTAGTTTTATTTGAAATAGCTCCAAACTGGAAACCTAAATTCTATCAACAAGTAAATTTATAAGTTGTGATATACCTTTCAATAATAAAAAGGAGTTAATTTATGCAACTGGAATAAATCTCATAAGTAATCATACTGAGGAAGCTAGACCTCACAAAAACACAAAGTACAGTTGTCACTCAGTATCTATTCTACATCTGTGGATTCAACCTTGGACTGAAAATATTTGGAGGAAGTAGGGGTATTGCTATGTCCACAATTTGGACCCTAGTACTACCAAAATAAATATATAACATTTACATTGTCAGGTATTAATATAAGTAGAGATGATTTAAAGTATGCAAGAGGATATGTGTTATACAAATACTAGGCCATTTTATATAAAGGACATTGTTATAGTTTGTGTCTAGTTGTTCCCCCCACCCAAATCTCATCCCAGGTCCAGCATGCCTTGCTGGCCCTGCCTCTGGGGCCACTGAGCCAGTGACTGAGTGTGGGCATGGTGGAGTACCTCTGTAATCCCAGCACTGGGGAGGCTGGAAACAGGAGGATCACTATGAGTCTGAGCTGCTTAGTGAGACCCTGCACCAAATATATAAATGAAAAAAAAAGACATAAACATTCAAAAGTTTTAAGTATCTATAGGAGGTAGAAGTGGAGGATTCTTAGATCAATTCTCCAGATGTAATAGGGGATGACTGTATAGGTTATGTTTTCCCTTTTTATAAAATTCTGGAAGACATGAATTGTAATTAAATAAATTAGTGTTAGTTACCTGGTGATGGGAAGATCATCTAAATGGAGGAAAAGAAGCCTGAGGACATTTATAAGTACCATGCACTAACCGGTTGCGCCACTGGAGCTTCAGCCTGAGGACATTTAGAGGAATGGTGGATACCATGCAAAGGAAATAGAGTCTTTACAGACTTCTATCATGTTAAAATCAGGTCATTAGTATGAGCCCTATTCCAAGATTACTGGCCTCCTGTGGAAAGAGCCCATATGAAGACACAAAGACCCAAAGAAAATACCAAGTGACAATTGAGTTGGAGATTGGAGTAATACATCTACCAGCCATAGAATGCCAAGTTTTTAGGCTCTCACTAGAAGCTAGGGCAGAGACATGGAGCAAAATCCCCCTCAGAGCCCAGAGAAGACATCAACAATGCTGACACCTGACTTTGGACTTCTAGCCTCCAGGACTGTTGGACAATACATTTCTGTTATAAGATACTTTGTAGTACTTTGTTACAGTGACTCTTGGAAACTAATACAATGAATATATTGTTTGGGGGGATTTATGGATGCATAAATATTTGAAAATTTACCAAATTCTGCACCTTAAATATGTGCAATTACATGCCAATTATATCCCAATAAACTTCAAATTTAATAAAGATTATGCTTAGTGTAATGAATACAGTGTTCATGATCTGCAATACTGATTAATTCAATTCTATTCCATTGACATTCATTTAGAAGAGAAAGAAAACAATGATCAATTTTTGTGTTACTTGCTATCTGCAATGCACAGCTTTCTCACCTACAATTATTTTCTTATTCTATACCACCTGTATCTAAAGTTAATGTTATTTACTCCTCAAATGAATTTGAGTTCTTCCATCAAATAAAAGACTCATCACGGTGCTTATATTTGTATTGATCTGTAGCTTTTGACTTGTTTTGAACCTTCTCACTTCTGCCTCTAAGGCCACAAATCACCTGCAAGCAGGGTGCTGAGCATATCCCTTTGTAATCATGAAGCTAGACTGATCGGTGCATTCTTATCTGAAGATTCTGGTCCCACTGCCACTTGTGCATTTAGATTAAATGCCACACAGCAGGACATAAGATCTGGCATCTTAAGCAGCTCCTGAAGGGAACAGCTCAGAAGAGAGTCTTTGCAGTGGAAAATTAACCAGTGGGAAACAAAATACCGCAGCGAGGCACAGATACACATTAGCTTTCTTGACATCTACACAATGATATGGATGAGGAGGATGTTTTCTCTCTATGTACTGCTCTGAGACTTCTTGCATAAGTCTGAGGTAATACCTCATGATGTGTAAATCCACTTACAATGAAAATAAATGACTCACTGAAACAGTGACTGTTCAGCTTGAGCTTGTTTCATATTTTGCCTCTGCTTGGCTTCTTATGCTTGTTGTCACTTGTTTGAACTTTCACTTGAAAATATTAATATTTCAATTCTCCATTAACCTTTTTCCTAAAGAGTACAAACTAAGAAATTTTTTTATATCTTCCTCATGGTTAATTTTGTGTGTCAGCATCACTGGGTTAAAAATTACTCAGATACTGGTAAAATATGAATTCTGGGTGCATTTGTATTTGTGAAAGAATTTGACATATGAATCAGCATACTAAGGAGAATTCACCATCCCAATGTGACTTTGCTTCATCCAATCTCTCCAGGTCCTGGAGAGAACAAAAAGACAAATATTCTCTCTTTTAAATGCAGAATGTCCATCTCCTGCCATCAGAAATTAAAATCTAGGTTCTCAAGCATTCAGTTCACAAGATCCACATCAGTGGCCCCAGATTCTCAGAAATTTGCCCATGAGCTGAGTTACATCTTTGGCTCCCTTTGTAGGCTTTCATACTCCAGACTGAACTGTACCATTAGCTTTCCTGGTTCTCCAGCTGCAGCACACCATGGAACTTTTTGGCCAATATAATTATGAGTCAGTTCCATGATAAACCCCTCTGATATGTTTCTGTCTATCCTGTGTTTCTGTTTCTCCAGAAAACTGAAAATACTAAGTTTCCAACTTACAAACTATTTCTGTTCTGGAAGAATATTTAAGTCACATTCATTTGTAAGTCCAACAGTCTTACATACCTTTGACACAAATACATATTGTATATTTCTTTCCATTTCTTAGGAGTTCCATCCATATCCTCTTGCTTCTAGACATCCTGGACTCTTAAAACTGTTCTACTGTGTACAGTCTCACTGTACAGTGAGTGCACAGCAGCACAACTACAATAATGTCTGGCAAGCATGTGAGCTACTTCCATGATTGTAATATGAGGGCTATTCATATCTGAAAGTTTGCTGCACAGATGTTTGTAAATCAAGGGTTTACTGTGTATCTTTTAATATTCAGGTTTATTAAAAAATTCAGGTTTATGAGGCATAATGCAAATCCACCCTTTGTCTTCCTTGGCTGTTGCTGGGACACAATGCCCAACACCCACAACTTAGAAACGAGAAATTTATTTGGTTCAGTTTCAATACATAGTTTCTGGCTCCAAGACAGAAACAGAATGATAGGGGAGGATGGTTGAGGAAAATGTACTCAATTTGTGGTGGCCAAGAAGCAGAGAGAGAAGGGATGAGCTGGGTAGGCCATGCCCCCAGGGACCCAACTCTAGCCAAGGGCCACTTCCTAGCAGTACATTCAACTACTGAAGTCTTCAATGGATGAATCCACTGATGAGTAAGGAACCTATATGATTAATCACCTCTCATGTGCGTGAGAATTTGGGGGCTATTTTAACACTCTTTTTAGTTCAAATTTAGGAAATAAAGCCCTACTTGGGCCCTTGTCTTCATAAACAAAGATCTTCAGCAGAAAGGTAACAAGTATCACTACTTGTTTCCCACTCTAAGCATAAAGAAATTGTACAGGACTTTGGAAGCTGAAAGTAACAAAAACAATTATGAGCCCCACACTAAACTCAATCCTGACTACACTGATTTGATCCCTGACATTAATATAGCAGAAGGGGCATTTTCAGAGATACAGATGTATCCCCAAACCTGTACTATTTATGATGTATAACATTCAATAAAAAACTTCAGAAACATGCATAAAGTGACAAAAGTCACTGTCAAAAACAAACTAGAAGGGCAAACACGGGGACCAGGGTTCGATCCCTGACACCACATTCCATGCCAGCACAGGCCCCACCCCCAGTTGCACTGAGCCACAGAGAGCAGGTATGGTGGTGCATGCTTGTGATCCCAGCTCTGAGGTGACTGAAAACAGGAAGATCACTGTGAGTTCAAGCTGTGAGTCATAGCTGTGTAGTGAGACCCTGTACCAAATATATAAAATTTTTTTTTAAAAAAATTAAAAAACAAAGATCATTAGTAATGCTCAGATGACCCAGATATTTGAGGCATCAGACATAGAATTTAAAATAACTTCAAAAAGCAAATGAATCTGGGTAAAATGTAGAAGATGGATAAACAGATGGGGAATTTAAGTAGAGATAAAAACTGGACAAAAGAATGCTCTTTATTGGAATCTTTCACCCATGAGCACTTTTCAGCATCGACTCAAGCTGTATCTTCTAGGGAACAAAGTAAGGCACTTGCCTGTCTTCAGTTTGAGCTCCAATGCTATGAAATTCTTCCAATTTTATCAAAATTCTTTCAAGTCCCATAAAAATAATTATTTTCACATTTATATAGTGCTTAAAATCTTAACCTTGGAAGAATAGTAAAGTAATTTTATGGTTACGATTTTCCTAAAAAAAAAAAAAATCTTAACCTTGTATCAGAATGGTTCTCAACCTTTTGACTCTATAGACCTATTTGGTAGAAGACAGTATTTCTGCAAAATGAGGAAAGATTGCTTTCTTTCAGTGTAGGTGTCTTTTGAAGTTAGAAAGTAATTCTCAAACTCTTGTAAGTTGAGGTAGGTTATCATGCATTGGCTCAGTCTCTTTGAAAATCTTTGTTAATGTTTAAAACATAATTCCGCTGTGGCTCTGAATACATCCACTCTATCTGCTGACTTGAAGACAGTTGTCATTCTCCCCAAAAGTGACAGATTGAGTTCATTGAGCAGGATATTACATGCGTAAGCAAGTTTTACAGCCCATTCTATGTCACTGACATGTGCTGTCAGGGGTGACTATTTTTCTAAAAGACACCTCAGGGATGGTTCTCAGAACTCAAAAATTCTGGCCAGTAATCTACCTTTAGAAAGTCATATTGTGTGTATAAGAGAAGACCTGATCTTCATCCATTGTCTCACAGAGCTGCACAAACACATGAGTTAAGGGCATGTACTTTAACGCAGTAAAGTTTTGTATTTTTTTAAATTTGTATTTACTTATTTGTTACAGGGTCTTGCTATGCAGTTCAGATTTCTATTTCTCAGAAATTTAAAACTTTCTGTGTCTCATAATTGGGTCTTTCCCTCCTTTTAAAGAAGCTCTCAATTAATGTTCAGGATTTTTTTTATTTTTTTTTTTTACTTTTTTGTGTAGGGTTAGCTTGTGATCTTAATAAAACTTTGAGACAAGAACAAAGTGTGGAAAAGAGGCATAGACAGAAGTGGTAAACAAAAGAATTGGCAGACCATGCCTGGACTAAAATAAGTGTCATATTCTGATTTAAAGCCTGCCACCAGATATAGTGTGTCACTTGTCACTCATTGGTAGGGATTTGATATAAATTCATAAGCAGTTGATTTATTATAGTCTCTGTAGTCAAACTTCTCTGCCCCAATGCTAACATCACCACCTCAGCTCCACCTCAGATCATCAGGCATTAGATTATCATAAGGAGCATGCCACCTAGATCCCTCACACAGCAATCCACAGTAGCGTTCATGCTTCTGTAAGAATTTAACACTGTCACTGATCTGTGGAGCTCAGGTGGTAAGTTGACTACTGCTGGGGAGCAGCTATAAATATAGATGACTCATTTGCTCACCTCCTCCTCATCTCCTGCTGTGCAACCCAGTCTGTAGTCTGAGGATTGGTGCCTCTGTTGTATTATGCTTGTGTTTTGGGGGGCACTAATTGGACTAAAAAATTTCAGATTAGTTTATTGAGGATGTATGATGATGGAATGTCATGGATACTATGTGACCCAGAGACATTGTAACTTCCCCCCTTAAACTTGTAGTCTACTGAAGATACAATAAGAAAAAAAATGCCATGTCTCAACAAATAACAACTGATGTAAACCCTTATGAATGAATGAGTAGTTGAATCGTTGTATGGATAATTCCTTTTCCACAATTATTTTCCTGTCTTCTTTGTATTTTATTTAGCCTAAAAATATTCTTTATGTTCCCTATAACATTATTTTAGAATTTTACTGTATATAGCCCCATTTAAAAAATATGTTTTAGGCCAGCCAGATAACTCAGCAGATTAAAGCACCTGCTTAGGTAGATGCAGGGGCCTGAGGTTCGATCCCCAGTCTGCCATGCCAGCCCTGTCCCTGGGGCGTGCTGAGACAGTGATTGAGACTGGGTGTGGTAGTGTGAGCCTGTAATCCTAGCACTTGGGAGGCTGAAACACAGGAAGGATCATTACAAGTCTGATCTATGTAGTGAGACCCTGTAGACGCTGCACTAAAATATTTTTAAATACATAAAAAAAGTTTTCTTTGTTGGATAAGTGATTAAGAAGTAGCTGTAAGTGTTGGGTTTTTATTGCAGGTCCACATTTTTATATTTCATACTTTTTGGGAGATACTAACATATTAGAAGGCTTATATAACATTACATTGAATAGGACAAATATTTTAAAGTTTGTCTCAACATTATTTCATTTATTTCAATGAAATAGATTTTTAAAAATTATATCACAGAATAAAGTAATAAGTGAATGTAATAAAACTATACTCAAAACTGATTTATGTACTGAAATATAAGAAAATTTAATATCAGGAAGAAATTAAATCAATATTAAGCTGAAGAAGCAATTCAGTGAACTTTTCCACTGCAGCAGCTAAATCAATTTTTTACATAACTTCTTTTAAACTTTCAATATTGCATGTCTAATGAAAATTTATTAGACAGCCAATTTAATATTTCTCACAATATTCACTTCTAGCGAATATTCATGAATGCTTTATTATTCAAAAGATAAATAATAAAGCACAGCATCTAGACTTAACAGACCTGGGTTATACCATTTCGCCTTCAGAACTTATTGAGTGTAGCTTTAGGCGTGCTTATTTTCTTTTCTTTTTTTTTTTTTTT
>NW_004524644.1:4794772-4796550 GCF_000260255.1 Octodon degus | reverse complement strand
CACCCTGCTGGCATAGACTTCCTAGCTTCCCCCACTGACCTTTGGGCCTTTCCAGCACAGATCCCTGAAGGAAGCTTTGTGAGACTTTCTCATGCGCTGTAGGCCTCCAGCTGGACTTGGGGAAGGTGTAATGAGTTAACTAAATTTGGGGGTTTAACTGTGGAAAATTATTAGGAGAAACCTGTGCTTCCTGTTATCCACTCTAAGGAATGAGTTCTCCCTGCTCAAGGTTGTTTAGCAGTAAATAACTATTTCTTGTCAAGACAGTGAGCTAAAACAAACTTCCTAACATCTCTTGTAAACTCTTATAAGCATAGTCAGTTTAAGATGTATCTTACAAAAATATACACTTACTGCTAAACTAAGAAAGATCCCTTAGTTAGAAACAGTTTGCAGCTGTGTCAAATGAACAGTTTTCTGTTGTTATATGCAGGATAACGAATTTTCTTACCATGTGATTCCTGTTATATAAAACCCTGTGCTACCTGTGTTTGCCATAGCTCAGTCTTCTGCTGTATGAGAGCTGGCTGATAACCCTGAGCTCAGGAAATAAAAGACTCTATTCACATTTTTAATTTGATCTTTGATCTGGTTCCTATGTTGAGCGACCCATAACAGGAGGCATTGTTATGAGCTCTAGGTTTTCATCTGGACTCATGCTGGATATCAGGATCCAGGCCCTTAGCTGGAGTCTTTAGTACTTAGTGTGTAGATAGATTTCCTGCACTTATATATGGTTCTCCAGTGATTCCTTATAGACTAATATTATAAAACATGTCCTGTACTAAATTGTTCAGCTTGCAAAAACCCCAAACCATGACAACTCTCTATCTCCAGGAAGAGATTATCTCCACCTACATGAAACTTCCTCAGCTGCCTGACTGTCCTTCACCAAAACAGAAGGTAGGGATTTGTGTTGGTTTTGTTTGATCCTGAAATCTCTGGTCCTGGAACAGTGATTAGCATATATAGGGTTCTCAGTTTGTAATGAGTTAATGTAAAACTAAATGTAAAAAATTACTCTGCTCATTTTTCTGTGACCCTGCTTTCTTGGAAGACTGCAAGAAGGCTTGGTGTACCATTGAAAAAATCATCATTAGACTGAAAGTTCCCAGAAAACAATGCTCCCAGAAAAAAAGTATGTTAAGTAATGATCATGCTGTCCCTAAAGGTACTGTTATATGTTCAATGACAAATTTGTTTGCCAAACAGGATGCAGTTTCTACCTTTAAAACCTTTATACTTCTAAGGCTCCTGGCTGTTTGTCTTCTCCTGAGTGAGTGTGGTCAAGCAGTCCCAGGCCCAGTAATAAATGGCTCATAAATTTTAATATTGGATTCTGGTCTGGTTTCTATATTGAGAACCCATAACACAGTTAATATTGGTGAGTGAATTTATATGTGATGCAAGCACATGGCAGATAATAAGTACTGTTGTGATTATTTTACTAATTAACCTAACCAGAACCAAATTTTAATTTTTGTCTTCCTACTTCCATAGTCCTACATTTCATTAATTAGTATTGCATTTCCTCCCCATACTTAGGCTGCAAATTGTGAGTCTTGTTTCTCTGTGCTGAATACTTCATAGGTCCATAATAAGACCTGGATCTACCTTCAAAATATTGTTGCAAGGAGGTGTTCTAGGCTTCTCTTAGATTTTTGCATGTCTTATGACTGAGACACTGAATGCCCTTTATTTTCTGAAATATATCCTGCAGGGTGTTTATCTACCAAACTACGTTGGATAGAGCAGTTTCTTCCTCTGGGGCAAAAGGG
>NW_004524644.1:4792638-4794302 GCF_000260255.1 Octodon degus | reverse complement strand
AGGATTTTCCTACCTGCCCTCGATCCTCTCCGTGTCTTTGGAGTTAATAAAGGCTTCTTTTATCTTCTCTATCTCTTTACTGCACCTCTGAAAAACCTATTACACAGATCGTAGAAGACTCCCTAGAGCAGAGGCGGTGAACCTATGGCACATGTATGTTTATCTTTTAAGACAAAAGATGTCAATGTATGAGGGTTTTTTTTTTTCTAAACTAAAATTTCAGTAATCAGATTTAATTACAGTGTTGACACTTCTGGGTCACATTTTGGGTACTTGGCTCTAAGAGGTTTGCCATCATTGTGTTAGAGTATGAGAGCAGCTAGAAGAACTATTAGGGTTTAGACCCAAGGTAGAAAGAAGAAATGGAAGACAGCTGAGAAAAAAGAATCAAAAACAAACTGCAAAGATAAGGGGGCCTGGGTATTTCACTTACATATGGTATGGTACAGAATCTGGACATAATCTTAAAGAGAATGGATAACCACTGAAGATTTTTAAGATTGGATATTTGCAATCTTGAAAAGCTGACCATGGTGGCAGTGTTGCGAACACTGAAATAGGCAATTTGAAAATTTGGAGACACAGGCCTTTTAAATCTTGTATTCAGTAAACTCGTTGAAAATTTATGAGGAGTCGAAACAAAATGGCAGAAATAGAGTCAAATTAAAGACTCAAATATAACAAGAATTATAATACATTCAACTTTCTCCTCTATGTATTTCAAAAACTATTGATTCATAAAAATCGTAAGAAAATTTGATTATGTTCATTAAATATAATCCTTTATGATATAGCAAATATTATGTTCTTTCCATTTTCTTTGATTCTGAGTGTCTTAGAGAAATTATTGGTCAAAAATTAAGGAAGACTTTTTCCTCCTTGTCAGGGAGTAAGTTAATTATCTGGTTTGAAAGACTGAGAGTATTAAGCAACATTTTTATTCATCAAAAATCAGATATTGTCTACACAGTGGTTTCTCAACTCTCTACTGCTAAATTTTCTAGAATTATTCAATTCTAATAGCAAATAGCTCTCCTGTCATAAGTAAATGATAAAAGGATATATATGTACAATTTCATTTCTGTAGACATTATCTGCTCATTGTTGCCCCAGATACTGGTGGTAGTGATGCAAATTAATGCCTGTCTTTTATATCTGAGATGAGTGATAGGATGTTTAAATATAGTCTTTTCTTCACTATTTGGAGAACTTATTGAAGGGCTCCTTCAACTGTTTGTCGGAAATATCACAAAGTGACAGGTATGCAAACATTGCTATGAGGAGAGCCTGCAAAATAGCTCAGCAGACTAAAGCTTCTGCTTAGGTAAGCTTAGGCAAGTGCAAGGCTCACAGTCGATCCCCAGAACCACACATGGCACCAGCCCCATCCCTAGGGTGGGCTAAGCCAGCCACTAAATAAATAAATTCCTGTGAGGAAGCAAGATAAACATTTTAATAAATATCTATGTTTTAATTTCTCCTATTTATATAAGTTGTTTATTGAAAACAAAATGGTGCAGATCTTTCAGTATTATGGTCTTCTGGTATGTTCTTTTTGTTGTTGTTTACTAAGTTCTTTTATTTCAAAAAAAGGGAGAATTCTTACAAGACAAATAGTCAATAAGTCCAGGCCTTGTGGCACAAGCCTGTAATCCCAGTGCTGG
>NW_004524644.1:4782690-4790268 GCF_000260255.1 Octodon degus | reverse complement strand
TTTCTGGATTGGGTCTTTAAATTTTGGGGCCCTAGTGTGTTTTAGTTCTTCTGCTAATAATTTAATCATGCAGTGAAGTTCTTTATTAGCTAATCTAACACCACGAAGATGAAATGAAGAGAAATACACAGGTTGCAGAGATTTGTGGATAGTGAAAGATTAAAGAGAAGTAAAAGACAAGAATTACTGCTGGAGTACTTTGTGCACATCACCAGAGTTGGGAATACTGGAAGGAACAATTTTGGGAAAAGAAGGAAGATGAGTTCTGTCTCAGGCAGGCAGAATTTGAAGGGCCAGAAGATATCCAAACTGTGCTGCTCAGTTGGCTGAATGGCTCTGGAGCTTAGGAAAGCCATCTGAGCTAAACACCCAGATTTAAGAGGCATTAACATTTAAATGATTGTTAAATTCTTGTAATAAGTGAAGTCACTCAAAGAAAGGGAATATAATGAAAAGATTGAAGGAAATGAGTATGGAAACATCGCTATTTCAGTTAGCTGAACCTGGGATGGACTTCTGGATTAAGCCAAGTGGGCCTGGACTGTAGGTGGTCACAGTCAGTAATGCCACCTAATTCTGGACAAAAGCAAACAGCCAACCTCTCTAGAGAGAAGTGTCTCCCACAGGGACTCCATAAGTTAAGCTCAGTCAATCACAGGGCCTGCTAGTGGATGAACTGCTGTTGGACTGGCCATGGGGGAGGAGAGATCCTTCCTCCTCTGGAACCAGATAGGCAGGTGCACAGGAGCTTTCTCTGAGTCTGAGGCTGCACCATCTGGAAACAGCTTGTCAAGTAGGAAAATCCCTTAGTTGAGCAGAGGGGCTGTCAGGGAGAATGATGAGTTTCTGGCTCCCGGCCGAATTCCTTGGCTGTTTGCAGGCAGCTCCAGCTGCAGCAGCAAAAGCACTGATTAACTATATAATAATAATAATGAACTCTGATTGGATCCCCAGAAGTTGCTAGGGTCAGGTAAATGAGAAAGAGAAAAACTAGAGCCATTTTAGGAGGAAATAAACCTCAGGAATTCTTAGAAGGTCAAAAGGAGGAAAAAAAACAATGAAAACAAAAGTGGGAAAAAAGGTCCTGAGGGTGGGGAAATGCTATGCCCCTGAAAGATGAGGCCGGGGCCTTTGCCTTCCAGGCCTGCAGCTCTCAGTCCCACCCACGCCTCTCCCTGGGCCTCCCCCGCTGAACTCCAGGGTTGTCCAGTCTCGGAGCAGAGGAGTTCTCACCTGGTTGGGCCTGTTTGGGGTACAGGACAGCAGTAGGACTTTTCCTGTCACTACATAACCTCGAGTCATGCTCCTCAGGGGATGCTGTTGCTCAAAACTACTCCCCTTGTCGTTTTGGTTTCCAGACTAAATCATGATAGCCCAGGCTGATTTCCTACACTGGAGGCCAAGTCAGATCAGAAAGCAATCTAACAAGTGCAGGAGGGATTGGCAGTGGGGTTGGGGGAGTCTCACCCCTCAACCCCTCAAAAAACGTACCCAGGCAGCATCACTAGTCACCTGGAAAAGAAGTTCTCAGCAGAGAGATGAACAGACCACTCAGACACTGGAGGTAGGGCTACAGCTATGCTTTTCTACCTCTAGATGTCGCCCTTGGAGTCAAAATAATCCCAGTACCCTGAAAAATTTATCCCCTCAGGGCGTGCAACAAACCCTGACTGGTGGAATTCAGACAAATTTGGCTCCAAAGTAATAGGCTGAGGGTGCGAATGAGGTGAAGTACTGCTCTCCGTCTTTCTGCATCATACACATGATGAGAAAGATAGTCACAGGCTGGAATTAGGGTGCAATAATTGGAGTTACCTTTCTCTGAGGCCTGGACAATGAACTAGTTTGAGCAAGGAGCTATGTTCGCTCCAGACAACAAGGGCTGCAACTTCTTACTGGCCCCAAGACATCCTAGGAGGCCGAGTTTCCCAAAAACTTGTGAACAGCTAACATCTAAATTAATATTTCCCTGACATCTGCAGTTGCTCCAGTCAGAAAATTCTCACCCTCGCTCACTTAAAGAGAGGAAATGGGGAGTGTCTCTTCATTTCTACTTGGTTGTGCATCTCACATGGCTCATGTCTGTAATCCCAGTACTTGAGAGTTTGAGCCAGGAGTTCTGAGAGTCTGAGACCAGCCTGAGGCTACAAAAGTGAGCCCAAGACCAGCCCAAACTGCATAGTGAGACCCTGTTTTAAAAAATTAATGTGTCGGGGCTGGGGAGATAGCTCAGCAGAATAAGTGCTTGCCTGGCAAGCGCAAGGGTCTGAGTTCAAATCCCTGGTTTCACAAAAAATAAATAAATAAATACAATAAAATAAAAAAATAATGTGTCAAAGGATACATACAACTTTAATTTTGATACAAATTATCCTCCAGTTCACATCCACACAGCAGTATATGAGAATGTTTATTTCACATTTCTTTTCTACACTGGATATTATAACTTGTTTAAATTTTTTTCATCTTATAAGAAAAATCATTTTTTTAAGATTTATAAAGTTAAATTGCATTGCTTTGATTGTAAGTGAAGTTATTTTTTATAATTTTATTGGTTGTTGGCTTTCTTTTGTGATTTCACTATCCATAAGCTTTACTTATTTTTCTTGGTTTTGAATATTGTTTACATTGCCTTTTTCATATTAATAGATTGTTGCATGGTATAGTCTTTTTCTTGCTTTTCCATTTAGCATAATGCTTTTGAGATTCATTATGTTTCTGCTTTTAAGAGCTATTTCAATGTTAGTAATTAATCCTTTCTGTTACATATAATGCAAAGATATCCTTAGTGTTCTGATTGTATCTATGGATTTTTTCCCCCTGTATTTTAGGGAAGGGTCTACAGAGTATTCAGGGTCTCACTACTAGATCGGACTCATAATGATTTGCCTGTTTACCACCTCCCAAGTAAGTGCTGGGATTACCAGCAAATGCCACCATGCCCTGCTTTAGTGCGCCCCAGGGGCAGGGCTGGCACTGCAGCTCCAGGGATTGAACCCCCAGCCCCTGGGCCTGCTTGCAGGCACTTTAATCTACTGAGCTATTTGACCAGCCCTATCTAGGGGTTTTGTAAGCAGGTTTTTTTTTTTTTTAAATGTTAGAATTAAATTTTTAATAGTAATCTCTACTAGCCCTTCATTTTACGGCTTGTTTTTTAGGTTTAGATTCATGATTATTAGGTCTTCCTCATTTCACAATTATAAAATGTCTATGATTTCCTGGAACTCTTTTATTGTACTCACATTACCTTTATAGACAGTCTTGGGAGAGCATAGCTACCCTAGGCCTGTTGACTTCCGCCACCCAGAGTACAATTTACGATTCGACATAGCTCTGGATTTTTTAAATATAAGCAATACTAAGTCAATTCAGGAGAGTCAGTCCCTACTTTGTAGAGTTGCCATATTCACAAACTTCAGCTACATGTTTTAATTTAAAAACAAGACCCCAGACAGTTAGGTGCAGGTTAGAGACCGTGGCAGGTTCACTGTGAGCGTACACCAGTCAGTGCCTAGAAAACAGGTGAGCATTGTGATCAGTGATTCTGATCATTCATTCATTGTGATCAGTCAGATTCTATGAAGCTAAATTTGGGGACAGAAATGAGGATAGGATGATGGAAAGGATCAATGTGTCCCAGAAAAAATAACATGGGCAAAAGCCTCTCCCAGTTAAAGAACTGCACAGAGGTACTTCAGGACATTTTTTTTCAGAGTCAATCCCATTGGTCAAGATGCACTTAGAATTAAGTGCTCATGAAGTGAAATATATAGACATATAGCCCCTTGTCTCCTGGTGATAAATCCACACAATTCATCACAAAATGTGGATTCAAAAGGAGATGACACTCACCAAGACTAAAATTGCACCAACGAATTGTGAAGTGGTGCGGTGGAAGGTGATATGTGAAATGTGAACCATCCCTCAGCAGAGCTGCAGGGGGAGTGATGTGGATGCTGCCATGATTGAAGAAACTTGGCATGGAATCAGAGAGACTCTGTGAAGGTGAATTTGGGGACAGAAATAAAGATAGGATGATGAAAAGGATAAACGTGTCCCAGAGAGAGTGACACTGGCAAAAGCCTTTCCCAATTAAAGAAATGCACAGAGATACTTCAGGGCATTGAAAGCACAAAGGGTGAAAGTCAAGAACATTTTTATACAACAGTAACAGTATAAAAATATACTTTAAAGAGAAATTGTTGCCAAAGTTATAATAACAAGTTCCCAGCAATAAATCTAGCAAAAAAAAAAAAAAAAAGTTTCAAGAAACCATGAGGTTTTTAAAATATAAGTACATGTGTGAACACTTTGAGTTGTTTGGCCCTACCTGCAGTCATTTGGAAGCAACACCCACGATGTCATCAGGACCACTTGCAGAAAGGTGGACTCAGGGCTCGGGAGATAGCTCAGTTGAATAAGTGCTTCCCTGGCAAGTGCAAGAGCCTGAGTTCAATCCCCGGCTCTGAAAAAGAAAGAAAGAAAGGTGGACTCCTGGCAGGGGGTAGGGTAGGAGCATGAGATGCTGAGGAGGCCTAAAATGAGCTCAGTATTTGTCTTACCAGGGAAAGCCTCAACCATGGGTTCCCCCTCTTTCACAATACCTCCCATCTGGACAGTATGACCCATTAGAGATGTTGATTGATCACTGCAGAGCCCACACTGGGTCTTCCATAGCAGCATCCTCAGTTGTCTTAGAAATGACTTCTTGTCTCACAGACCCTTGATATACAATTACCAAGGTTTGTCCGCTACCTATTTTTGCTCTCAAAGGCATAGCATTACCTGAGTGGTATCAGACGTGGAATACTATTACAACTGTGGGTTTGTTCAAAGCACTTTACATTCACTCCACTGTCTTTGTTATCCCCGTAGGAAAGAGCACAGATCTACTGTGTGCCATTTCCCACACTCAACCCCTACTCCAAGGCCCCAGCCATGCCATAGCCCTATTAGGGCAGAAAATAGATGAGTCCTGATCTCAAGTGGTAACATGCCTAATTTTATTTCAGTGGTCTGGGTTTTTGTTTGTTTGTTTTTCTGGGTTTTTTTGTTTTGTTTTGTTTTGTTTTGTTTTTTGTACTGTGTGATACATAAAGTCACATTCAGGCTTTCAAATGTCCTATTCTAGTTCTCCAGGGTCACTACAAAGTTTTGTGGGGAAACATTCTTCATGAAGAAAAGGAATCAAGGGCTGGCAAGATAGTTCAGTGTACTAAGCTCCTGCTTAGGCAAGCACAGAGACCAGAGTTGGATTCCCAACATCACATACTGTACCCACCCCACCCCGGGCATACTGAGCTAGCCACACAGACCCGTT
This sequence comes from Octodon degus, assembly GCF_000260255.1. Taxonomy (NCBI): domain Eukaryota; kingdom Metazoa; phylum Chordata; class Mammalia; order Rodentia; family Octodontidae; genus Octodon; species Octodon degus. The sequence continues at coordinate 4,784,948 of NW_004524644.1, read as the reverse complement.
GTGGTGGTGCATGCCTATAATCCCACCACTGGGGAGGCTGAAAACAGGGTACCTGTGAGTCCAAGCTGTGTAGTGAGACCCTGAACCAAATACACACAATTTTAAAAAAAAGAATTTTAAAAGGGAGTAAAATGGAGTGCTAAGGAAGAAATACAAAATGAAAAAATATACAATATATAAAGTAAAAAGTAAACAAAACTTGTAGGTATAGGAAGAAGGAAGGTAACATGTCTGTAAGAATATCCAAGAGATAGAAGTAGGAAAATTAATTCAAACAGCCAAATGTACAAAGTCATCACCTCACTTGCTTCCAGAAATCTAATTTCATATATTTTCAGTCCTGTTCCCATGACTATGTTGACAGTTTAATTTTCATGTGGTGCTCAGTAATCTCTTCCCTGATTTCATGAAGCACACCTATTGCAAGGATGTAATACGTGGCACCTCCTGTGCACAGTCTGCCCTTCTACCACTGATACCTGTATTTCACTGGTGGACTATTCAAAGCCTCTGCTACTTCTTTGAACATGTCAATTTCTGCCCCAAATAGGAGACTACACAGGTGATCCATGTTCTGTCTCCTTTCAGGCTCTCACCTTGGGTCGACAGTCTGTGGAGCTTGCTAACCTCTTCTCAGGCTTTGAAAACTCCACCTTCCTTCATTTTTCAGTCATCAGAATCACCCACACCTTTTCATTTCTTCCTAATATAATCTTCTTGAGGGTGTCAGTCTTTTGGAAAACTAAGAGAAAGATTGATACACAGAAGCAAAGGAGCACATGGGACCTTCCTATCTTCCTAGAATTGGAGGATTAGGGAAAACTAAGAAAAATCATAGATTAATATTTCAGAAAATATCATTTTACATTAAGATCAAATAGAGTTTGTATAAGCTCAGGCAGGCTCAGCAGCATGATTAGGCACACAAGGATGGGTGTTCACAATTCCCAGAGGAAGGAACAGGTCAGGAGTGAAGATCCTGGTTGAAGATCTAGGGTTCCCAAGGTCAGGAATGACCTCAGCAGATGATTGGCTAATCCTGGAGAAAGCATTGCAATCAGCACTGCCAATAATCCATTATTGGCTACTTTATATAATGCAGATGCATAGTTAAAAAACACTGTAAGCTGAAAACTGAAAGTTTTGTTAGAATTTTAGAAGAAACATCTGGATCTGACTTGAAGCTGTTTATGTTCTTTATTTTCCTCATAGCATCTTAGTAGTTTTATGCTTTGCTGGAGAAAGATCAATGTGTTTAGGTTGTTGTCCCAGATTTTCTGTGGATGTTAAACAATGCAAGTATCAGTGCACCATATTGTCTGTATGAAATTGAATAAAATTGTGAATTCTGAAAGATTTAACCATAAAGGTTTTGGGAAAATGATTGTGGAACTATATTTAGATCCTACTGGCTTGCACATAAAATAGAACTTGTCAAGTCACTATTTCCAAATACAAGAAATATAATGTCCAGAGATATGGGACAGAGATATGGGTTAATTGCTCCTAGAGTTAATTAATTTGGAGGCCTAGACTCTCTGGAGAGCAGAAAGGAAGCAAAGAATTCTGAGGAGAGGGAGCATAGCATACAGCGGGACTCTCTGGTTCTCTGTGTGCTGTGTAAATTGGCCAAAGAGGTAATAAACCCAAGACAGAGGTAACTCTTTGTCAGCAGGACTTTGTTCAACTTTGGGAATTTTTTTTAATAATTTTTTTGAGAAACAAATAGCAATGAGACAGTTTCAAAACCAAACAGTATGACAGTTTCAATAATAAATACATTCCACATTGTTGTCTCAGTGGTTATTCATTGTACAAGATGCAGACATGACATCCCGTCCACAAATACTATTAGAACAAATCTTCTTATTCATTGAATTAAGAGAATGTAGCTGTATACCTATCCTAACTATTTTGAATATACAGATACAAAATGGTCATTCATTTGTATCCCCTTTTTTTGTTTAGCTTTGTCAGAGCAGGGTATTCCATTGTCATTTAAATATTGTAGGTACATGAATTCAGCAAAATAATCCAACATAGTTCAGTAGTCCATAATAGTAGTGGGTTATCCATAGGACTGGCAATGTCAGAAGTTGATGACCTGAGCCCTTTATAGCCCAGCATACCATCATGGCTTCATCCCTTATACCTCGTTTTTATACCTTTTTGCTGGATGGTTAAGACCAAGATAAAGCAAGACCTATATAACAAGAAATATAACTTTTGTATCTGACAAGGTCAGTCAAGTCCCCTCA
>NW_004524644.1:4759661-4782199 GCF_000260255.1 Octodon degus | reverse complement strand
TCTACAGAATATGGAGAAAAATTAAAAAGATAAAAAATATTAAAAAATATGAGTAAACAATTACATATTTTTACAAAGAAATTGAGAAATCTAACAATATAGAGCATTGTAGCAGGATAGTCCTGTGACTTTTGTTTCTTGTCTATTTTCACACTTTGAAAATTTGAAAGGGAAACTGAAGCCATATTCTATGTCCTTGAGCTGGAGGTGAGTGTTGAGCGTGGAGGTGCTGAGACCCAGCCTGGAGCTTATTACTCAAAGGTAATCTTTCAGGACTTATCCTAGAACATAAATCCAGGTCTCACAGTATACCAAGGAATCTTACAGGGAAGAGGTTACATATTTACTCGATGTTAGTAGTGTATGAAATAGAAATGTATTTGGGGAAAAGAAGGCACTGAAGAAAACAGACTAGAAATGCACTTCAATCAGAAATGGTTTATTTCTAATATTCAAAGAGGAATAGCTCTGAGAGGTAGAGTTACAGACAAGAATCTCAGAAAATCAAGAGGCAAAGTACTGACATATGTGGGCCTCCTTACAGCTATTCCACAGTGTGAAAAGACATCTCAGGGTTGTTTTCACAGCTTGAGGAAGCATCTATAATGTGAAGAACGCATTTTATAAAAACTCATTTGTGTGAGTTGGTTTGAAAGCAACGGTGATCAAGGGAGGTACAAATAGGTAAACATATAATTTAGAGTTACCTATATCAAAAGAAAAAAATGCTTATCTTGGAGATTTTCAGCATGTTTCTTTTGTAATATCATTACAAGGAAGTTTAAGGAACCACAAGAATTGACAGGCGTAGACTCTTTCATCACCATTTTCCACTTGGATGTCTGTCTGTCCTGTAGAGATCCTCGTTAACCATATGTACTAAGCTGGCTCCATGGTGCACATTCTCCTGAAGCAGGCTGACGGAGAGGTTTGATCATTACAGACTTATTTACTTAACAGATGACAGTGCAGTTTAGTTAAGGTTCCCATTTTTCTGCCCGGGATATGCATGAGGTAGGGCATGCTTCTGCCATAAGACCTTCCCAGCGGTCCACTGGCAGGTTTCCAGAACAATCTGTAGAACGGGCCCTTGACCTACTTTAACATGCTGCTGGGCTCTCATCTGACATTACTTCCAGCATCTTGTTAATTGCCTTTAATTTCAGCTTCTGACTGTTTTCTCACTTTTTTTTCTTGGCTGCCTCCTGAGACTACCTTCTGCTCACCCTTGCTTTGAATTTCACTCCCTGGGTTTGGAATATCACCCATCTTACTTGCTTGCCTGACTCTTGCTCAGGATCATGTCTGGCTAATTGCAATATGGCTCAGGCCCTTGGCCTTCTTCCTGAAGGGTGAGGTATTATTTTCCTCTGATTTGTCTCCTCCTCCTGCTTAGGCTATATTATCTTACTGAGCTTCTCTTTGATTTTTATACCTTTAGAGACTGCCACAAATACCATTTAAGTTCTTCATAATGCTTATTGGATGTTGAATTATTCATTGAATAATTACTAAATGAAATAGCAATCAAACCACTTTTCACATTGTTCACAACTAGTTTAGGTATTGAAAATATACTTTGTTTAGCCAGGAGCGTAATTTTTTGCAAAATGAAGTAGAATGTGACAGAAAATATCATTATGTGTTGCAAAACAGAATATTGTTTTGTGAAACCTGTATGTTAGAAAAGTGAAGACTCATAGGATAAAAGCATTTTAATATCATAGGACTTTGAAGATCATGAATGAGATAATAGAGTTAGTTAAATAGATAAAATGTACTCATATATATTTCATATATGTACATATATGTCTTATTCTCCAGCCTTATTTTTGACAGTGTAACCACTTCCTTCCATGTGGCAAGTTTGCCACCTCCAGACCTGTTGTTAAAGAGTTCCTTGTTTCAAGGTCAATTAAGACCAATTAAGACTCAGGACATATGAGAACTTGTACTGTAACGTCATGTAACTCGGTAGTGTCCCAAATTTTCTGATCAAGGAGATTATGGGGCCAAAGAGGAAAGTGATCGATGATGTAGAGTGTGCCTAAGGAGAGTCACATGGAGAGAAAACGTTCTCTCAGGCTTTCACAGAGAACACATTGGCCAAGCAATGGCCGTGACTCATCCACATGGCTGACACTAACAAAGATTAGTGTCTGAGGTACAGGATCTCAGGATAAATCCTGAGGGGATCTCACTGACCTTATCAGACCCAAAAGCTACAACTCTTGTTGCATAGGTCCTGCTTTACCTCAGTCTTAGCCATCCAGAAGAAAAGTATAAAAACGAAATATAAGAAGTAAAGCCATGCTGTTATGTTGAGCTGTAGGGGACTCAGGTCAACAATTTCTGACATTGCCAGTCAAGTGGAAGACCCAATACTATTATGGACTACTGGACTCTTTTAGAATATTTTGCTGAGTTTACACACTTATAATATTCAAATAATGGAACTTAACAAAAAAAGGGTATACAGATGAATGTCCATTTTGTATCTGTGTATTCAAAGTGGTTGGGATAGATATATAGTTACATTCTCTTAATGAATAGAGTGATTTGTTCTAATGGTGTTTGTAAATAGGATATCATGTCCGCATCTTGTACAGCAATTAACCATCACTAGGAAGAATGTATGCAATGTGTTAATTATTGAAACTGTCCTACCAATTTAGTTTGAAACTGTCTCATTGCTATTTGTTTCTCAATATAAGTATGGGAATAAAATAAAGTCTATGAAAATAAAAAAAAGAGCTCCTTGCTCTGACCAACTAGTTTCATTGAGCCTTTGCTGGCATGTGTGTGTACACATGCTTGTCCTAAAGTATCAGGAACAATCTCTTCCGTCCTATTGGATGGCTATATTGGTAGAGTATGAGGTTAAGGTTACCAGCAAACACTGGAGAGACTTGGAGAGAGAGAGAATGCCCCTGGCTCCAAGTATTATTATTCTGGAAAATTTCTATTACATGAAATAGTGTATTTCATTTTTAGTTTAAAGTAGTTTGAATTGGATTTTTGACCTTTGCAACTGAAAGAATCTTACTTGAGATAGAAGAGAATGAATTGAAGAGTGGGAAAATCTGGCTTTACGTTTAATGTGTCACCTGCTAGGTGTATGACTTGGAAAATCTCAAAGACTCTATGGTTCTGTTTTCTCCTTGTATGAAATAAGAGGTAGATCAGGTTTGTAGCACTGACCTTATTGGTAGTCAGGATCTCCTATAGAACTTTAAAAAATACAGATGTTTGAGCTTCATACTAGATTTTCTGAATCAAAATCTATAGCATTGTGGCTCAGGTAGACAGCTATAATTTGTAAAATGACCTTAGATGATTGTGATTAACAACCAAGGTGCCTAGGTGCTGAACAGGATTATCTATCTGTAAGGTATTTCCAGCCAAAATTTTCAGGGCTATATGATTCATCAGAGATCACAGAGATTATGAGGTCTGATTAAATTCTTAGCAACTGGCATAATGACAAATGTAGAATTTGTACTCACTTTATTTTTGTAGAGTGAGCTGTCATGAAGAATGTAATGTAAATAGTTATAATGACTAATAAATATTGCATCACTATTTCTAATTAGAGTTATGGAAAAATAGCACTCATCAATGCATCAGATAAAATTTATTAATACCACTATATGATTGTCTGCCACCATAACAAACTTCAATTTTTGAGAAGTAGGGAGTTCAAGTGAAATAATGTAAGTTAAGAAAAAACAGTGTACAAAGAATTTGGAGGATTAAATTTGCTTTGTGTCATTACAGACTTTCAGTCTCCAGAAGTGTCACATTTCCTGTTAGAACACAAATGTAAATTAGAGATGTTAGACAAGTGATAATACAAAGGCCTCCACGATCTTTCTTAAATAATTTTGTCTTGCTCAAAGTTTCCATTCATTTAGAACACACATTTCTATCATTACAAACAAACAAAGAATTAACAACTGGGAACACCTCTTATTGAGAAGTTTTTTCACATCAAAAGAAATTACCAACAAAGTGAAAAGACAAGCCACAAACTTCGAAAAAATCTTAACTAATAAGCACTCAGACAAAGGTCTGCTTTCTAGAATTTATAAAGAACTAAAGAACATTAGGGCCCCTAAATTTAAAGACCCAATCCAGAAATGGGCATCTGAGATGAACACACACTTCTCAGAGAACGAAATTAAAGAAGCAAATAAATATATGATAAAATGCTCCATATCACTAGCTATCCGTGAAATGCAAATTAAAACAACACTGAGATATCATTTCACCCCAGAAAGATTGGCTATCATAAAGAAATCCACCAACAACAAAAGTTGGAGAGGCTGCGGGGAAAGGGGAACCCTTCTCCACTGTTAGTGGGAGTGTAGATTGGTGCGACCATTATGGAAATCAGTGTGGAGACTCCTCAGAAAACTAGAACTGGAAATCCCATTCAAGCCTGCTATCCCCCTACTGGGAATTTTCCCAGAGGAACTGAAAGCATCATATCATAGTGATATATGCATACTTATGCTTATAGCAGCACAACTTGTGATAGCCAGATCTTGGAAACAACCAAAATGCCCGTCACATGTGGAATGGTTGAAAAAGATGTGGTACTTTTATACAATGGAGTACTACTCAGCTATAAAGAAGGATAAACTTGAAGCCTTCATATTTAAGTGGATGCCCCTTGAAGATATACTTATTAGTGAAATAAACCATCCCCACATCTGTAAATATCTTATTGTCTCCCTAATATGAGGACTTACAATTCCGTATATGGTTAGGTTTCTAAATTTCTTCGTAAAAAATATGTAAATGCTTATTTCTACTTTTATATAATTATTTTTCCTTCATATTCTGTAAGGACTTAAAGTACAATATATTACTATCTGATGGAAAATACCTGTTCCAGCATATGCCAAAATGTTTGATATTTCGACAGATAGGGTAAACCAAACTGCATATCTTGCAGGTTAATAATTAGCTTCTCTTCTGGAGGGTTAACAACCTAAGTTAGCAGATCAAAATTGGAGAAAAGGAAGGGCTGCATGGTTAGCCAACATTTTGGCCCTAGCCTTTCAAGGTCAGTGAAGACTCGGGACATAGGAGAACCTGTACTGTAACAACATGTAACTCAGTTGTGCTCCACATTTTCTGATCAAGAAGATTATGGAGCCACAGAGGAATGTGTTCGAGGATCTAAAGTGAGCCTGGGGAGAGTCACATGGAGAGAAAAAACATTTTCTCAAGCTTTCACAGAGAGCAAATTGGTCAAGCAATGACCGTGACTCATCCTCATGTCAGACACTGACAAAAGGATGTACAAAAGGCGGTACAGGGCTACAGGATAAATCCTGAGAGTACTTGGCTGACCTTATCAGATACAAAAGTTACATTTCTTGGTATGTAAGTCTGGATGGTCTTAACCATCCAGCAGGAAAGTATAAAAATGAGGTATATAAAGTAAATCCATATTAATACGAAGAGCTGTAAAAGGCTCAAGTCAATAACTTCTGAGGATAACCCACTAATATTATAGACAGCTAGACAGTGTTAGATTGTTTAGTTGAATTCAAACACCTATAGTATTTAGATGCCAATAGAATATTCACCTCTGACAGGACAAAAAAAAGAATACAAAGGAAAGATCATTTTGTATTTATATATACAAAATAGGATAAATTTACAGCTACTTTTGCTTAATTCAATGAGAAGAAAGAGGTGTACTAACAGTGTTTGGACAGAATATCCTGTCTGCTTCTTGTACTATGGATAACCACTAAGAAAATAACAATGTACAGTGTATTGACTATCAAAACTGTCCTGTTAATCAGCTGTGAAACTGTCTCATTCATACTTATTTCTCAATTAAAAAAAATATATATATAAAATAAAAAAACAAAAAAAATCCCAAATAAACAAACAAGCAAACAAACTCCATGGAGATAAGTCTCATCACCCCTACAGAGTTGTATCTATTTCCTCTTTGATATGCTTCAAAATAATTTATTAGTGTGTTCACTGTTTTTCACAGGAGCACTAACAAGACAGACAGGCTTGAAATTCTTTGTCTGGGAGACTGGTGTCCCGGTACATTTTCATTATGCTCCTCTCGCTGCTGTCTTTGGTGGCAATGAGCGAGTTATGCTGTCACTGAGAGACACACAGAGGGCCAACAAGTGCACGTATTCTCCAGTTCCATGTCCTGGGGGATCATGGCAGCAAATGCAGACAGGAGAAGAATGTCGAGGGTCTGTTTTGGAAGCACTGGTGAAGACCTTTGGTGACAGGAGAGGAACACACTCAGGGACAGTCAAATAAGCAGAGTAGGGAGGGAAGTGGAGGCATTTTTGCACCCAGGGAAATAACTATTTTTGAAATATTAGAGTAGCTTGTCAGCCTTGACAATGTTTTTTTTCCCCCAGATTCCCAGGAAACCAGGGTGAGTAATTACAGGCAGTGACTGTCATTGTCAAGATAGTTCTGTAATTAGGGAAACACAAAATATGTCTCACTTAGAGACCATCTCAGAGGGGGCCTCTGGGGCAGCCGTCAGTTAGAAAAGGTTAATAAAGTCAGAACAGTCCGACAGTGTGCAGCTGAAGATTGTAGCAAGTGTCCACGATAGGAGAGGATGTTCTGGTCTCCTGAAAGAACAGGATCTCCTTCAAAGCAAATGGGCAAGGAGCATCTGGAAGGAGAAACGAGCCTTGAATTTTCAGTAAAAATGAGAGGAAGGCGGAAAAGAAAAGCCTGGCCAAGGAGCTGTGTATTCAGTACCAGCAGTCAGATTGTTTTGAAATCCCATTTGCTTTCTTAAATTAAAGAAAGAAAAATATTTTTGGTGGAGGTGCAAGATACTTTCTTTGGACTAATCATGCAGTTGTATCCACTTTCACTCATGTGTAGATAGCATGAAATGGCTTCAACAAGTCAGCTTAGTGCCTAAGCAGTCAGTGTTTTAAAAAGCATGGAGTGCAAATTTTAACCATGTCACAATTTGCAAGAACAAGGAACCATCATGCATGAAAGCATTGTAGAAAACAGATATGTGTGATTTAAGGTGCTAATTGGAAGGACATAATAATTGTTTATTTCAGAAATAGGAGAAGCAGTTGGAGGCTGTTGCCTTCAGGCATCTAGTCTAGATTTATGGGTTCCCAAATAGACATCCTGAATTCTGATAAAGGTACACGGTCAGAATAGCTGATTACACTGTCTTATGGGGGGTTTTGTTTTTAAATTGAGAAATGTCTATCTTACCACAACAATAGGAGCTGAAGAAACATATCTTTCACTCTTTATATAATTATGTGTGTAAATGATTTTCTTTTTTTCTTAAATATTTTTTTTTGTGTGTGTGTGTGTGTGTGTGTGAAACCAGGAATTGGACTCAGACCCTTGCGCATGCCAGGCAAGTGCTTATTCTACTGAGCCATCTCCCCAGTCCCTGATTTTCAAAATAGTAGAAAAGTCAAACAAAACTTAATTTTCTACAAGCTAGGAATGTGGTCTGTCTCCCTTCCATTTTGCCTTTTTCCTTTCTACTCTCTCATTTGCATTTCATACTTAGGATATGAAGTGTTCTTAAGCAGGATTTGAGAATCATGTGAAAATTAGGCTAAAATGAATTTTCTTCAGGAAAGCTTTATTCATCAGTCACAAATAGATGGAATCTTTACTAATACCATATCTTATTCTGCATGTAAAAATATGAAGATTATTATTAAGATTTCCATTGACTAAGCCAAAGGCATTTATCTACATTATTAACATTTTTTCATTCTCATTCAATAATAGGTATAACTGCTCACTTTTGTACTCTGGGCTTGAGGCGGTGATCCAGCCAGCCCTCAGCTCTCCAGGGTTCTTACCTGCTGGTAGGTCCAGGGGACTAGATGAACATTACTGAAAGTGAAGTGATAGCTGCAGTTCATTCAAAAAGTAACTGAAGTTTAAACTCATGTGGTCTGGTGAGTTGATGAACTAAAAGTTTTTAGCTCAAATAGAAATGTTAATTACTTCCGAAAAATAAAAGTAAACAATGGTGTAGTCCACAATTACAATCTTACACTGAATGGACCTTAGCATAATGTGATTTTAGCTATATTTCACCTGAAAAACATTGACTGTTGAATCCCCCAGACCCCAATTTGGAAGCTAAGAAATTGTATTTCTAGATAGCTCAGTATAATTTAAACTCTGTCTCACTTACAAATATATTAGAATTGTTCTTTCATTCCTCAAACATTGAGTTACTAGAACAGAAATGCTAAGGAATTTAAGACGAGGGAGACCTGGTTTGTCTTACCAAGGAGCCCCAAATTTAGCCAAGAAAAAAAGGCACTTACAAATATATGTATTGATAAGTTCAGATGTGGGAATATGCATAAATGCTAGGAGAGTCTAACTGCTAGGGAGAATCCAAGAAAACTTCAGCAAGTATTTGATGTTTGAGTTAGTCACGAGGGAAGCCTGACAGGCAGGTAAAAGTGTTCTAGAAAAGTGACCTCTATGCAAAAACATGATTGTATGGCTGCGGAGGTAGCTCAGTGGTCTAAGCACCTACCTGGCAAGTGCAAGGACCTGAGTTTGATCCCCGGTACCTCATGCCATGCCAGCCCCAAACTCTGGGTGTGCTGTACCAACCTGAAACTGGGCATAGTGGCACTTGCCTGTAATCCAAGCACTGGGGAGTCTGAGACAGAAAGTTCACTGAGTCCAAACTGCACAGCATGACCATGTACCAAATAAATAAATAAAAGATTTTAAAAAGACATGATTGTTCAAGAACATCAAATTGTTTAATTGGGCTCAATTTGGATTGGGGGATTAAAGGTTAATGGAAGGAAAAAAAGGAGAGAAGAAAGAGGATGATCAGCGGAACTAACCAGTGCTTCTAATCCTCAGTAAATGGGTGTGTAGCATACCACAAAAAATTTCAGCGTTATTTGTCAATTTCCTCCACATTTTTCATTCTCTGCCAAAGTCCTCAGATCAAGAGTTACAAACTGCTAAAGGCTTTGAGCTCTACTGCAGTATTTCAAGCCAAAGATTGGTACAATAAAATGCATATTTCAGAAAAATTGTTATTACAGCACTGCGGAGAATGTCACTTGATAATCTGTCATGTACTCGGGTTGAAGGGAGACTGACTAGAGGCTTCAAGATCCATTAATACCTCATCAAATTCAGTTACTTAAAAATCTGGCTTTCCCACAAGTAATCAAAATATGGGAGAGGAACACTTCAGATACACGTGGCACATGTAGACCTCTGGTTTCCAGCCCTGTCACCCTCATTGATTTGCTTCCTAACTCATGACCGGTGGAGCCACTGCTGTCTGATTAGGATCTCTCATTTGATAGCACATCTCAGAGTAAGAATTAGTTAGAAACCTCATTTGGTATCAACCGCATTTCCACATCCACGTGTGCCTCTCAAAGGCTGTTCATACCAGATCTCAGCCTTTGAGTGGGGTCCAGACAGAAGGAACCTAATGTCACCTCTCGATAAAGTTCATACAAGACTAAACAAAGACAAGGGTACTAAAAACAAAGATGCCTCACAGTAGAATTAATAGGACTTAGCCACCAAATGGGTGAAGATGACAGTCGTAAAGCACTGACTACTTTAGGTTTGCAAGTTGAGAGATGGCGATGCTTGACACAAGGTAAAAAGAAGGAGGAAAGCAAATTAAATTAAAGAGAAATTTTGGCTCTTTTGATTTTGAGCCTTTTTTAATTGATCGGCTTCAGTAAAGCATGTTCTGCCTGTCTAGTAAATGTTGATACATCCTGGGCTGATTCTTGCCTCCCTTGTCTTCCCTTTATCCACAGACCCTGCATTATCTCATCCAGTCTCATAGCTTCAGCCACCACCTGCCCGTATGCTGGTCTCTGCTTCTATTCTCTGCACATTCCAGCTGGATAATAGGCACTCAATGAATATTCATTGAAGAAATGAATTATGCTTGAGTGAATCCATCTTCCATAATGCCTCAACAGTTCTTTTTTTTAAATGTAAATATAAGTCTGGAGTTCAGGATCATGGTCACTCTGGAGCCAGAACCCATTAATGTAGAATTGATGAATGAGAGTTTGCAATGCATGAGTTCACACATGGAGAATATCTGACTAGAGAAGAAAAGATAATAGAGGACAGAACCTTGGATTTCAATATTGCTTAAGAATTCAGCAGAGTAAAATGAATTGGGGAAAGCTACTGAGAATGAGTGAAGATGGAGGAATAAGACCGGGAATAAAACCAGGAGATCTGTGTATTTTAGGAGTTAGGCAAGGGGACATTTTAGACAGGAGGGCCCATGGGTGAAGTAGTCAGGTGTCAGACATGGACAGTGTGGATGGGCCCAGCATCATGGACTCTTACCTACCCAAACTGCTCTAGCTGCAGCTATTGTTTATTATGTAATCTGCTTTCAATAGAATAAAATATTGAGCTCCTCCTATATTACTACTTCCTGAAATTACCGTTGTACATTTGGTGCTTAAATTGACCATATTGGACTCTTTCCACTCTGGAGGATCTGGTAGTGAAAGGAATAGACTAATATTTTGGAATAGGTTTGTCTTTCCTCCCGTGAAGCCTTAGTCATTGGCACTATCCAAAGACTTAGAGAATGCTTGCTCTAACACGTACAGGGTCACACATAGCATCATGTTAGATGAGGGTGTAATTTTGTAGAAGGAAAATGTTGGGAGAGGGCCTATGTCTATGAGATTCACTCTTCCTATCATGCCACATCAGCTGGAAATTAATGGCCTGATGGAGCACCAGAGCATCCTGTTCCACAGATAGCTGATATGTGAGCTTGTACACAATATTTGATCATGATTCAGTGAATCAAAGAACTTAATAAGGTGGTGTGTGCCCCACAGGAAGAACAGATAGAACCAAGGAACAGAATGTGCAAGCGGGGGCAACTACACCAGCCCCACTCTTAAGCAGTTGCCATCAGTTTCCACATGAGGGGTCAGTGCTTTCTAGCCCTCAAAGTATGATTCCTGCCACCTTCAGATGCTGGTTCAAAGGGTGAATATATCTACCAGGGAACAAAGGGAAAAAAATTGATTTTAGTTATAAACTATGACTATCTCCTGGGCACTTTAGAGGCCTTGTGACAGAGAAGAAGAGGAGTCACCATCTTGGCCATGGCGATTGACCCTGATTGCCAAGAAAAGGCAGAGCAAAACAAAGGGACTAGGAAGGGAGGTTGGAACTAAGGTGATTCACTGGAGTATCACTTGGCAAGTCCATCCTAACTTTCATGGTAGATTGAAAGGTATAGCAACTTCATACTGAGTGGTAGGACCTGCCATCAGAAGAGGTGCTAAGGGAATCTCGGTGCGCGAGTGAGGAAGGGAGATGGTGGTAGCAGTTGTAGCCCTGAGACCAGCAGGAATGGCAGGACCATAGTTATCAGTTTGCCTTTTCCTGCTAAGTTGTCCTACAAAGTGCAGTCCATAGGAAGCATGGAAGAGATGCTTTCAGACAGTGTATAAAGAAGTGGGTCCAAGTGCTGGAGTGGGTGCTGGGAGGCACTGCCCAAGTCCCTCTTTCAGGAAGGACTTGTTGCCCTGGTTTGCTGGGAGTGCTATTTGTAGGCCACATTCAACATGGAGCCCCTGCAGGGATTGCCTCAGCCACCGAGTAGACCTTCGCTCGAGCTCATGCCCCTTCCCAGAGCAGTTAATGTCTGGTAGCCGACATTATGAGACTTACCCTGTGGTAGAAAAAGAGGCTGGGCTTGCAGTCTTGACTTGGGATGGCTTCAAAGCTCTGTTCTAGCTCCAGCTTTCTCGGTGTTAGCCAAGGCTGATTTTAGATTTGTGTCACAGCCCCATTTTCCCCCTTCTAACCCTGCTTCCTTAATCTTTATTGCTGTAAATACCAGTACTAATTGCAGGGCCTCTCTTTAGTAAGCATCCTGCATGCTAACTTCAGATTCTTCACCCTGGGGATTCCATCCCATGGCACTTTCCTAATGCCTAATCATATCATTATTCCTGCTGATTCTCTTCACATCACTGTTCACCATTCGTTCAGAGCTGGGATCATTGTCCTCCTCCTTAGGGGTCTCAATCTGTTGGTTTCAGCTCACAGGGTTCTTCAGTCATGAGATTCTCTGGGTAGAGGTCCATTTGGCCTGGCACCATCTCTTAGCAAACTTGAATACCCAGTTTTCTCTGACATTCCTGGCATGAGGAAGTGGAGCCTCAGAACACTCTCCTACTCCACCCCAAGAGTCTCTCTTAGGACACACAGAAAAGGCAGTCTGCTTCAACTCATGTTTATGGAACACTGACTGCAGCGGAAGCACCAAGCTCCAGTCTGGGAATTTACAGAGATAAATTATGTCTTTTCCCCAAAGAATTTACAGAAATGTGCTGGACTGGCAATCTCTCCCTAGGAGCTGTGGAGCCTTTTCGTTTTTCACACATCACATGCTTCCTTTCATTTGGAGCCCAGCTACTGCTGTGAGCTTCAAAAGCAGCATTCAGAAAGGGTGAGTGAGCACATCCCCGCCTCACACCCTTCCCCTTCCCAGCCCCTGGTATGCGCAGCCAGCAGTTTCTTCACACACACGACTCACACCTGAGTCCAGAAACAGACTAGACAGAATTTGTGATCGCCTGGTTTATCCTCAAGATGTAGTGGATGAGAATGATTGTATTAGCTAGGGAACTCATGGAGAAACATCTGTCCCAGAGCCACACTACATGTGCTGAGGAATTCAAGGACAGCTGGCCCTCAGAGACTGTGTTCTCTGGCCTGCACCTAAGCACAGGGTAGTTAGGGCGGTCAAGACTCAGAATTGTGGCTGTCGATAAGAGATGTCTCATTCAGTGTTGTACATTATTACATGCATGCTCTCCTAAGAGGACAAACTCCACAGGAAGGAGTCTCCAGAGAGCAGTTGCTATCCTGACAGCTATTTTAGATCATCTAAATAAATAATTACAGTTTCACCCAGGTCAGTAGGAGGGTGCTATGACTGTTTGCATGTTGGTGAAATAAATGCACTCATGCTTGTCCAGGCCGCCTTGTCGTAGTTTCTGATGCTGGTCAAGCGAAAGTACGTGAGTTCATTAAAGCCAACTACTAAACTAAATAGCTTGATCACATAGCTCAGAGACAGGCTTGGTTTTAATAAAACCATGTTTTAAATGTGAGTGCCCTCAGATGAACAGCTCCCAACAGGTTTAAAATCTGTCATTCTTCATTAATTTATGCAAGCTGCTGCAGCCTGAACAGCAAGAGTTTTGAATTTGTAATCTTCCCTCAGATAATGTAAAATTTTATTATTATCAGTGCTTTAAAAGAAACTTCTACTGTTATCATGGTGCATGCATCATTAATGATGCCTAATAAATTATAGATAAATCTCCTTATATATTAACAGTAAATGCATCCCATTTCCTGGGTTATCATAATAGGATGGATGTTAAGGAGGAGCAGAACATAAAGATGCAAAAAAGAAGCAAACGGAACACAATAACAGCAACAGCAAAACCTAACTAGAAGTAAGACGCGTGGAAATCAGTGGTGAGGGAGAAATGGAGTTCAACTCATGAAAGAGAAAAGAACAATGCTAAAGCAGTGAAAAATGTTAAAGAACACCAGGTGGACACAGGGACTCCGGAGATGAGGCTCCGGGAAGGGACAATGGAATAGGCCCTTTAAAGACTAAAGAAACAAAGCAAAGCTGAACTGTGTATGTCCTATATTAATAAATTAATAAAGCAACACCTCTGAGTTACTGATTGGCAGACAGTATCTGGGATTGGTGAATAAACAACTTGCATATGTGAGGTATGCAGTTTAGGATTAGGACACCATCTGTCCGCACTGCTGCTGTGAGATCCCCGTTTTAAGATTATAGTTCTCAGCCTGTCTTTGCTCTGTAAGCAAAGCGCCTGCATTGGGATTATGGTCTTATCAGATCTGCTACAGTGCTGGCAGCCGTGGCGGCCTGCTCAGGGCTTAGCAAGTGCTGTACTTTTCTTTCAGAAGGCTTGTGCCTGAAATTCACTGATCACCAAGGCCTTCTGCTCTCCCTCAGGAGTAAGGCACAGCCTTGGTTGGAGAGCACATTTTCAGCATGTTGCGCATGGATTACTGACCTAGTTCTTTTGGTGTTCAGACTCCAGCTTCTTCCTGCCTCAACTTGTATTGCACTGTATTTGTCCCTTGCTTAGAGGGCCCCTCTTTGTTTTTCAAATCCATTTTAAATTCTGGCTGCAGGGACCCACCCCACCTCCCCTGCTCCATGGAAACCTCCCACCAAATCTGTACCTGAGCATGCCCTTTCTGTTATTGGACTATTCTCCCCATACCCTCAAGCTGTCCTCTTCTGAGTCTGAGCCTACACAGTTTCCCATTTACAAGGGCCTCCCCACATTTCTTAATAGTCATTTATCATGTTAATGGACTATTTTAATTTTAGAAAATGGGCCGATGAATGATTTTAATGGAAGTTCTAGCACAAGAATATAGTGATTTAAGATATCATTGACCCAAGCAAGGCCCACTTTTCTGGGAAGATGGCTTCATGACTCTGGGGAGAACCCACATCCTGTGGTATGGAAGAGATGCCTGCATATACCACCAGGTCAGCCATCAGCTGGAAGGTAGTAGAGGTCATAGAAAATTTGCCTTCACTGAGAGCTGGGGCCAGCTGCTACAGCCTCTTGGTTGAATCTGGCTTGTTGCCTGTTTTTGTAAATGAAATTTGAATACAGCCATGCTCACTTGTTTGCTCATTTCTTATGGCTACTTTCCTGCCATAATGGAATGGCAGAGAGCTTATGGGCTGGAAAGCCTAAAATTAAACCTCAGTGTTAAGCCCCTTACAGAAAATGTTTGTTGACACTGACCTAGAGCTTCTTTGCTTGTTTTAGCCTGCCCGGTCTCTTCCATCAAACTGTGGCCTGTTCAGGGGCGTGGGCATCCTCCTTCCACTACAACCTGTTATGCATGCCTTACAGAGAAAACTCTGGGTTTCTCATTGAATGACAGACATTCATCCAAAAACCATTTTTAAGTGCACAGATGAACAGCAACTTCTAGACAGATGCTTTATATTTTATGTGATGGAAAGCCTATTTCCATGCCTTTTCTTCTCTATACATTGATTTTTTAAAATAGTTTTCTTCCACAAAGTTACTTTAATAAAAAATATCTCAACCTTTGTTGAAGAGGTTCTAAGGAGTCCTCGCCTCTTCGTGGAAGACAGCTATGTTCACAGCTGCAGCCTCTGTCCCGCTGCAGGGCTTGGCACTGGAGAAGATGCTCCACAGATATTAGTCAACTGAATGCTAAATAAATGAGCTTCCTCTTCTGGTTGCAAACAATTATGTTTAAAATATGTTGTTTGAAAACATACGCAAACTTGAATTTCACAATTTCCAAAGCTCCCCAGTTAAATAACACCCAGGCATATGTTTGTAGAATGCCAACAGCTTTGCACAGAGATTATCTTAAAAAGCAGGCATTGATTGAAGGAGCACATCAGAACAATTGTGGATATTGTGAAGAACTTCACTCCATATGGAAACAAAGAAGAGCGTGATGACCAGAATGGATACTGGCAGCCTTCATCTGAGGCGCAGGCTGTTTCCCAGTGACATTTGTAAGGAAACACTATGACCTACTTTTTTTTCATGGGAAATCATATATAATGACTAGTGTTTAAGCTAAAGAAATGATTTTGGAGACAAATGACTTGGGCAGAAAATAAATCAGTTTCCTAAACCTGGTATTTCACTCATCCGTTGATTTGGGCAAATTCTTCTTTATTGCCAGGATTCTGGGTTTTTGTTTGTTTAACCTATAAAATGGGAGAAAATAGTACAAGTGTTTAGGATAATTAAATGCAACAATGTAATGAATGGAGTTTCACTATTCCTGTTACATAGTGGAAAGTGTTTTAAATTCAGTTTTTCTTCTCCTAGGCATAGGAGAAACTTATATTTGAAATCACCCTTCCCTTTTGGTATACTTTTCTTTCTTCTGTAGCATCCTACACCACCTCCCAGAGCTCGGTGACCTAAATCATTTTCCAGTTCCACATCACTCGCCAAAGTACTCCAGGCTCCAGAATAATTAAAACTCTTCTTCCTCCAGTGCATCTGATCTTGCCCGTGTGTGAAAAGGGAAGAAATCTGATTGGATTTACTTAAACTGAAGTGTTAATTGTTTGACTCTCCTAAAATTGTTTATGTTTTCAAAAGGACTCTGAGGTCACCCACACCAATCAGTAACAATCAAATTAGAAGGCAGGCAGAGGAGAAAGAGCTCCATTGCATTTTAAGTAGTTTACTTTTCCCCATTGAGTGGACTGGTCCTGTCTGGGAAGCTGTTGCTGGGGTCAGTTCTTCTGGGTTTCTTGTGGATAAATGGCTCTGGAAAGACACTGAGTCATGTGTGAGTAAGGAAAGATGCATTTTTCTGGGGAGAAGGTCTTCAGCCTTCTTCAGCTCCTAAGTGTGAAACTGCATGACTCCAGAACGGTTAAGAGCCTCGGCTGTGAGCTGTAGCTGATTCTGTGGCTTTTTGCCTGCCCGCACTTCTCCACACATAGCTTCCTGGACACTGTGGTGCTGATGGTCTTCACCACAAGCTCCTGAGTGCTCTTAGAGTGCGGAGGAAGAGAAGGAGACGGCATGAACAGCACTGGCTATTTTCGCCCCTGAAATTTTTTAAACATAATTTCTCCTTATGAAAGGTGATGGCTCATGAGAGAAAATTTTGGAACTAAGGGAAAAAATAGGAAGAAAAAGCTAGAGAAACACATTCATTTTTAGGCAAGTATGGTGCTATAGTAGTAGCTATGTGGCCATTGTTGAGAAGTACAGTTTTGTTGCTTTTAAAATGGATATACGAGGGCTGGGGAGATAGTTCAATGACCTAAGTGCCTGCCTTGCAGGTGCAAGGACCTGGGTTCAATCCTGATTACCTCATGCCCTGCGGGCCCCAGAACCCCAGGCATGCATCTCTGGCCCAAAACAGGGTATGGTACACACCTGTAATCTCAGCACTGGGGAGGCTGAGACAGGAGGATCACTGTGAATCCAAACTGCATAGCAAGACCCTATATCAAAATAAAATAAAGTAAAATAAAAACATTTAAAATGGACATACGCATAGTATCTATACCATATGGTGGTTCTTTTTGCATTAGTGTTGGCCTCCATAAATTATCTATTTTGTTATTCATATGTCTGGGTTTCTCTGTCTATAGAATTGGGAAATTTTTTTACAGTCTTAACCCCATTTATTAAATAACTCTTTTTTTTTTTCACTTGGATGGTCATTGATGAAATGAGTCCCTAGAAATTAGAGCTCTCTGATAGAGTTTTAAGAATAGAGGATACTGCAGCTAAATTTCTGCTTCTGAAGATCCAGAGTACAAGTACCTGCAGGGGTAGGCAGATATGACAGCATGTAGTGTGGGGCCTGCAGCCAAGCAGAGAGCACTGCTTTTCCGAAAGTCACTCAGCCTCCAAGGGCTAGATGGCTCCCTTCCCTTTTTCAGGCACGAAATCAGAAAAGAGAACTTTCCAATCTCACTTGCAGCACTTAGACACATTTTATATGGAAAATAAAGAAATCTGTATATTTAGAGAATAGCACATTAAGATAAAGGGTTCTCTTGGACTCTGGCACCAAGATACCCAGGAGTCTGCATTCTATGAAGGTCATAAACACGTTCGGAGGACCGAACGGTATTGAAGAGTTCTGCACTGGGTTCCTAAGGCCTCTAAGACCTGCTATTCCTTGTCCCACAGCTTTACATCCCACCAATACAATCAGCTTTCCAGAGTGTGTGAGAAACAAAAGACAGTGATCTTAAGGTTGTACATTTTCTGTGTGGCCAGGCCTGGGCTGCACCCCTCCGGGCCAGTGTTACCTCATACGATGATCACAATTACAGAGGGTCACAATGAGTTTCTACCCAAAAGGCCTGTGCCTCAGACCTGAGATAATAAGGGAGTTGGGGAGGGGTGGTATACCTTCAACAAAGAACAGTTAACTGTTCTAAGTTGGGTTAAATGTAGAGTGTGAAAAAAGGCAATCACTACAGGGAAAATTACTTCAAAAGGGGAGATCAGGATCTAGAAAGACCACATAAACCCGTAATTCTGTTGTCTTGCTCTTGGAGATTTAGCATTAGAACACTCGGGCAAGCTCCTTTGTGTACTATTTCTTGAGCTTCACTGGCTTTCCTGACCTGTGGCTATAAGATTAAGATGAGAGGGTGCCTCAGTTTTGCTCATTAGGTGGTGGAACTCGTAACTTGAGGACCTACATTTATCACACGACATGTAGTTTTACAAGGAGTGCCTTGATGTGGTGGCCATGGAAAGGACGAGTGCCTAGGTCTGATGGGGACACAGTGGAAGCTTTGGCAGGGAGGCCTCTGTGTAACACTTGAATAAGATGATGCTTCTAGCCCTGACTTCCCAAAGACTGACCTACTTAAAACTCCATGGTGAATAAGGACCTTACCTCCTGGACCCTAAATGACCCCAAATTATCAACACTTCAATGAATTTCTTTTTAGACTGCTTTATTGTAAACCAGAATGTGTACCAATTAAGATTCACTTCAGCTGCATATAACAAACATGCCAAATCAAGCAATATAATTACATGTAACAATCATAATAGCAGTTGAAGCAAGATAGGAGTATCTTTCACATCTCTCTATTATAAAACAAGTCTGGAGGTAGAAAGTCCAGGGCTGGTATGGCATCACTGAGTCTCAGGAATCTCATTTTGTTCCACTTGGCTGCTTACTGCTTACAGTTATCCTTACGGTGGTGTTTCCTGGTTCAATATAGCTGTTAAGAGTTCCAGCTGCAGTGTATATACTTCAGTAAGCAGGAAGAAGCAGGGAAGAGGGAGAGAGAACTTGCATCTCTTTGAGAACACTGTACTTGGTACAATGCCACTGACAGTTCACCTTATGTACTTTGTCAGTTTCCCTTGCTCATCTATCTCATTGGCCAGAAGTCAGTCACGCAGTCAGAATGCCCAAGGAAAATGTAGTGTTTTGGCTGACTTACAGTTGTCAAGCTTAATTTCCTTATTATGAAGAAAGAAGTGGTGAGTGGATGTTGAAAGATGGACCAATGTATCTGCTACACATCGTCAGTGCAGCAGGCCTTGACCTGCTGGGGCCCACAGGCTCCATCACAATCCACCATTGCCTCCAAGGGCCAGCCTGCTGGAGTACAACCGGTGCAGTCAGAATTGTGTTGAAAGTACATTCCGTACAAAATAAGTTTTGCTGAAAGATATGTTATACAGTTCAGTAGATTTCTTTTGTGTAGGATGTCTAGATCCTTCCTAGTTCCCCCTGCTAGCCACAGGAAATGGCTTCTACCTTCCCCTAGACATGCCCTTGTGGCTTACACCTCTTCTTTAAAATAGTGTAGTAATTGCATGCAACTTTAAAATATTCTCCCATTTATTTTAAATCCTTTCCAGATTATTTATAATACCTAATACAATGTAAACACCATGCAAATAGTTGTTATAGTATATCCTTTAGCAAACAATGAAGAGAGAAAAAGTCTGCGTGTTTCAGTACACATAAATTTTTTTCCCATACATTTTCAGTCTCCAGCAGTTAAATCTGTGGATGTGGACTCTTTGGGTATGGAGGGCTGACTGTATTTGCTTATGCTCAGTAAGAATCCCTTATGAGTGTCCGGGAGCTTGATTTCTCAAACATACTAGCATGTAAATAGCTTTTTTAAAACAAATCTTCCCCCAAGAGTTTGTAATGGGCTTAGTTTCAGAAGACATATTTTGAGAAATGCTGATCTATTAGAAAGACTATAGAATTTGTAGTCATACTAAGATGTATTAAATCTCGCTTTGTAGTTCACGCTAGCCGGAATTCATTATACAGCCCAGGCTGACCTCGAACCTATGGTGCTACTCCTGCCTCAGCCTGCTAAATGCTGGAATTACAGCTGTGGCCATCATTCCCAGGCCATCTATTAAATTCTTCCCGCACTTATTTTTTTTGTACTGAGAATCACACTCAGGACCTCATGCTTGCCGGACAGGCACTGTGCTATTGAACTAAGTCCCAGGCCCCACCATATATTAAATTCTTGATCTTTTTCTTATAGTATTGTGTTTCTTAAAGTTTGGTGAAAAGGATAACACAAAATAACATTAGACTTGATCCAAGTATAGTTCCTGGCAAATGGTATATATTTCTTTTTATTAATACGTTGTGCTTTTGGAAGTTTTAGATTTACAGAAATATTGAGCAGATAGGATGGAGAGTCCCTATATATTCCTCATACATAATTTGCCTTATTGTTAACTATATTAGTATAGTACATTTTAAATATTTAAAGAACCAATAATAATATATTATTAACTAAAATTCATTATTTATTCATATTTCCTTGACTTTACCTAATGTCCTTTTCCTACTCTAGGATCCCATCCAGGTTATTATATTACATTTAAGTGGTCATTCTCCGAAGGCTCCTCGTGATTGCTGTAGTTTCTCAGACGTGCCTTGTAAAAACAAGAAGTTTTGAGGAACGCTGTGCAGGTATGTGATTTGATGTCATGTTATTGAAATTGGTCTCATATTTCTCTCATGACCAGACTGGGTTCTGGGGCTTGGGGAAGAGCAAAGGGATAAATCATTTTTAAAATATATATTCAAGGGTACATATTATCAACTCGAATCATGGTTGTTGTTGGCTTCAATCACCTGGTTGGATAGTGTTGATGAGGTTTATTTAGTGTAAACTTACTCCTTTCCCCACTTCCATGAAAATCAGCAGACAGCTCTTACATTCAGAGTGGGGAGTTAGGCCTACTTTCCTTGACAGGCAAGTGTCTAGCACCTTACTAGGACTTCTGCATGAGATATTTGTCTGTTTTGCCTGGTCTGATAATTTATTCATATTATGGATATAAATAATTCATTATTCCTCATTTTATACTTTGGGGTTATAAATCAATGCTTTGCTTAGCCATTTGTAATATTTTAATTGGATCCTATGTTCCTTTAGTATACCTTCATCAAGATGAGATTCTTATTTTGTTCTTTGAGTTCAGACCGGTAGGGTCAAAACACTAAAATAGTCCAGACTTGACATGTAAAATACTCCTGCTTCAGACCTAGGGGAGCCAGTTTTCAGGGGTCCCTGTTCCTCATCACTACGAGGACCTTGATGACCTCTTCCCATTGCTGTTCTGTGAAGCTCCATGCCCACAGCAAGAGATCTGGCCCGCACCACCTACCGT
The DNA here is from genome assembly GCF_000260255.1 of Octodon degus. NCBI lineage: Eukaryota > Metazoa > Chordata > Mammalia > Rodentia > Octodontidae > Octodon > Octodon degus. The sequence continues at coordinate 4,760,903 of NW_004524644.1, read as the reverse complement.
TTGTCTACTTAGAATTCCAGTTCCACTAAAGGGTGCTATCTGAATTGTTAGCCTACAACTTCCACAGGAAACAACTTGATTAGCTACAGTATTTCTGTGTAAATTCCTTTTGATTTTTTACTTTTACTCTGGAAGTTTATCTACATTAAAAATCAGTCTGTGTTATAGGGCTTGATGAGGATTGACAAACACACATGATGCACCTGTAATGCCTGCGTCACACAGGATACGTTTGTCACCATAAATACCTCCCAGCCTCCATCTGTTCATCCCTTTCATCTTCCCTTAAGTCTCTGGTAGCCACTGATAATTTTGTTGTTATTTTTGATGTTTTTCAAGACGCTGTGTTTGCAATCATTTAGTACATCACCTTTTTCAAACTGGCTTTTTAAACTTAGCAATGTGTATCCGAAGTTTCCCTATGTTTTTCTGTGATTTGTTAGCTCACTTATTTTATTGCCAAAAAAAGTACATCGTCGGGATGCAGTGCACCTTGTTTATTCATCTCTTCCTGAAGGACATCTTGGTTGCTCCTGGGTTCTGGCAATTATGAATAAAACCTCTATAAACATTCCTATACATGTTTTTGTGTGGGCACAATTTTCCACTTACTTGGATAAATACCTAGAAGCACAACTGTGTATCATATGGTAAGACTTCCTGTTGTAGGAAACTGCTGAACTGTCTTCTAAAATGTAGCATTTTTCAGTCCTACCAACAGTGAATGAATGTTCTTCTTTTTCCACATCCTCAGCTCTGTTTAGTGTTACCAGATTTTTTTTTATTTTACCCATTCTAATCATGTGTAGTGGTATATAATTGTTTTAATGTACAATTTTTTTTTTCAGAACCAGGGATTGAACACAGGCCCTTGCACTTGCCAGGGAAGCACTTATTCCACTGAGCCATCTCCCTGGCCCTGCAATTTCTTAATCATAAAATATATTGAGCATATTTTCATATGCATACATTCTATCTATATCTATCCTTAGAAATGTCTATTCAGATCTGCCACCCATTTTTTTCTTGAGTTATTGTTTTCTTATTGATGATTTTTAAGAGTTCTTAGTAGATTTGAATACAGTTCATTTATTAGCTATATGCCATGCAAAGTCTTTTTTTTTTTTTCTTTTGTATTTTAGGGAACGGTCTACAGAGTGTTCAGGGTCTCACTGCTAGATCGGACTTGTAGTGATCCGCCTGTTTACAGCCTCCAAAGAGCTGGGATTACAGGCACGTGCC
>NW_004524644.1:4754851-4757025 GCF_000260255.1 Octodon degus | reverse complement strand
CTGAACTCGGTGGTGTTGATGGAATCCTTGCCCAACTTCTACTTGATGATATTCTTCAGGTTGTGGTAGACCTTGGCCCCACTATGCACGGTCTTCTAGAAGCTTGCTGCACCCACAGGCAGGACATGAACTTCTGCATGGCCTGTTGCCAGCATGCAAGCTGCAGCTGATCATGTTGAAGGCAGGGACATGCAGGATGACCTTGGCACTGCCAGCCAGGTCAGCAATGTGTAAGGGCATCTGCTTCTCTATGGCACCACCCTTGCACAAAGTGAGAGACATCCCCAGGATGCACTGGCTCTGGACTTAGATTTGTTCTCCTTCCTTTCCATCTTGATCGTGAGCATATTGATCTCCTGCTCCACAACATTCAGTTTCTTGCTCACCAGGGCAGGTGCAATAGTTCTTTGAGATGTTCAATAGCATTTGACACACCCCTGCCTGTGTAGTGGATCTTGTCACTGTCACGCAGCTCCAGGGCCTCATAGATGCCAGTGGAGGTGTCACTGGGCACAACAGCTGAGAAGAGAACTCTAGAGGTATAGAGGTCAACTTCAACAGTGGGGTTCCCACCAGAGCCAAAGATCTCTCCAGCATGCATCTTGAGAATACACATGCTGGATTTCTGCCTCCCTGACCTGGTGGCTCAGGAGGGAAGGAGAGGGCTACAGATACTGAAATGCATGGTGATGTGGTGAGATGAGAAGTTTTTCATCTTAGTGAGGTTTCACGTACCAATTATTTTTTCAGTACTGGGGCTTCAGTACTATGGCCACACAGACACACAAAGCCCATTTTTTTCTTTCATATCTAAAAATTCATCACCAAAATTAAAGGCACCAAGACTTTCTCCTAACTTCTAGAACCATTATAGTTTTTGCATTTTGCATTTATGATCTAATTTGAATTACTATTTATTGAAAAGTATAAGGTCTATGTAGAATTATTTATTTATTAAAAAAATTTTTTTCCCTCATGTATTGGGGATTGAACTCAGGACCCTGTGCTTGCCAGGCAAGTGCTTATTCTACCTCCTGGCCCCTAGATTTATTTTTAAATCTTTTCTCTTTACTCTTTCTCTGGCTTTATTCGGTATTTTATATAATTTCTCCTCTCTCTTAGCAGGTAAATTGTACTCTTTCTAAGAAGTCTCTTAAACTATTAGTTAGAAGAATTGAAAAAAATCAGAGCCCCAAAATTCAAACACTCAATCCAAAAGTGGGCATCAAAGATGACTACACACTTCTCAGAGGAAGAAATACAAGTAACAAATAAAGATATTGAAAAAGTTTTCAGCATCACTAGTCATTCCAGAGAAGCAAATTAAAACAACACTGAGATCCCATTTCTAGAAAGAATGGTTATCAAAAAATTAATGAGTAATATAAGCTGAAGGGTCTATGGGGAAAAAGGAACTAGTTAAGATAGTTATATAGCAAGTTTTCTTTCTTTCTTTAGTACATTTCAGACTGCTTCACTCCTGTATCTTGTACTCTGAATAACTATTATGACTATAACAATATGTAACACATTAATATTCTTAAATAATCTTGTTTATAGTCTTTTCATTTGTCTTACATTCTAGAATACATTTAGTGGCCTCTTCTTTTATTTCTACACTGAGAATAAAGTTTTTGACCAAAATGAAGAAGGATTATCATAGTTAAGATATATTTTATATGAATTAATACACTAGGGAGTGCTCAGTAAGTATTACTGATAAATAAAAAATTATTTTACAGTAGTTCATAATTAGTGTAACATACATATGCTTCCTTCTGCAACTTTGATATGTTTTATTTTTTTAAAAATTCTATTTAGTTGATACATGTAGTTGTAGTTCATTTTTGTTAAGGTCTTCTTCAAGTAGAACATACATAGGTATTGGTTTTAAACATAATTATTGTATTATGAAATATATATAATAGTCCAAATTTTCTGGTTTGTTTATTTTATGTGTTAAATCTTTTACCCCCTGTAGCTTTAAAATGTTTTCCCTTCTTTTGGAATAGCTGAAAATAATATAGTCCATGTGGATGGATAATTACTCACTGAAAGCACATGTGTAATGGAAGAATAAAACCAGGTCCCCATCTCCAAAATAATCTACTTTTACTGTTGTCATTCTTTAAAATAGGAAGATATAATTAGAGTAACCCAAAATATTTTAAAAA
>NW_004524644.1:4746439-4753706 GCF_000260255.1 Octodon degus | reverse complement strand
CAAATTACTGAATTGAAGGAGCTAATTAATAACTATTTTTGTTTTGAGTGACTAAAGTAAATTGCCTACTTTAACCCATGAACTTCTGCTCTCATTTACATTTGATTTTATAGTTTTTTTGCACCAAATCAAACAAAAAAACTTGTAGTACAAGATGTTCTTTCTGTATTTCTGCATCCTTCAGGGAAAATTTTGATGAAATAAAGGCCCTCATAACAAGGGTTTTAAAAACTCTGGGCTCAAATCCAACTACCGTTTGCCAGTTGTGTATACTAAGATTACTAAGGATAAGAGCGTGGGTATGGGAGGCTGACTCCTGGATTTGCACTTTCTCTGTATCTTCCTCCCAAATTTTCTTCTTTCCATGTAGATTCATGTGTATGTTATGATCAAATGGCCTTTGGGCTTCTCTCCCACCAGTATTTCTTTTAGCCCTTCCCTTTTTCCTGCCGTTCTCATGCCTTCCCCTCTGCCCCTTGCTTTTCTCCTCTTCTGTCCCCAAATGAGTGTCTCTTCTCTTATTTCTTCTGCTTCTGAAAGCCATTCACAAAATGTATTCTTTTTAAACTATTCACCGCATATTAATAAAATAGCAACTATGCAGTTTCAGATCTCTTATTGATGGTATTTCATTTTCATTATTATGATGAGTAGCTGCTGTGCTTTCTGCCTACCCAACCTGCTTTTTAACAGCCTTGTGAAATTTAAGAAATGTGCAATTAGGAATTCCACTGCTCCTCCCCAGCTGACTTTGCAGCCAAAGCACAGGCATGTGACTGTCATTCTAAATGTGACTTGCTCACAGGAGACTCAGATTTATAAAAGGACAACTTGATGCTGGATCAGCAGCAGCAGGAAGGCAAGGTGACACAGGTGGGGCCACCACATGAGTGCACACCAGACCTCCAACCATGGGGACCACGACTGACTGCGGGCTCTTGTCCTCTGAGACAACATTAACAGCAGCATTAGTAACAGAAGCCACCCTTGCCAAATGGCCATTCAGTGAGTGCCGCTAGACGCCCCGGGAGGCCTGTTCCTGCCTTCTGATGACTGGCCTCAGCTGAGCACTTCCTGGTGGACTGCCCAGAACTCCCCAGCAGCCAAGCACACCTCCACATATCCCCCCTCCTTTCTCCTTCACTCAGAGTCAGCTTTGGTTGGAGTTCTGATGGTTTGCCCTGATGTTCTAGCATATTCCTGTCTTTCTCTCACATGGAAAATTCCCATGATAAAATGCTTGAATGTTTAATTTTATCACGGTGTCTGCTTCCAGGAGGACACAGATTAACACAAGAGGTAAGCAGCAGTTGCAAAATTGAGTGTCTATTACCAAAGTAGCAACAGTTGCAAAAGTCAAAGTCCTGGTATTAGAATTTGGTGAAGGCTGTGCTAGATGTTTCCTTAGAGAAATTCAAAAGTATGGATTGAGGCACTTCCCTTAGAAACTTAGTCTCAAACCTTGCCTTCTAGTTCTTCCCATGCCTCCATGAGCTTCTTAGTGTCCTAATGTAAAGCAGATTTTATATTTCAACTACAAAAAAAAAAAAAAAAAACCTTTTTTCCCCTCTAAACCAAGGATTCCTTCATACAAAAATTACTTGTAAAAGTGATTATTATCCAAGTATGGTGGTATATGCCTGTAATCCTAGTGTTGCGAGGCTGAGGCAGGGGAGTCACTGCAAGTGGGAACTCATCTTGGGCCACATAGTGAGCTTAAGGCTAGCCTAAACTATACAATGAGACCTTGTCTCAAAAACAAACAAACAACAACCAAAAAAAAAAAAAAAAAAAAAAAGCAACCACCCAATTGGTTATGAGCAACAGAACCTCAGACAAATAGAGAAAAAATGGAATGGGTTATGTGAAATAGCTGGGGCAGATCACTCTTGAAACACAGGTAATCCTAAAAAATGGAACATTTCATGGCAGGCATTGGAAAAAGAGCTAATGTAATTAGGTAATACAGTTAGCACTCTAATATTAAAGTGATCTGTAAAGGAAAGGCTTTGGAGGGTCAAATTGGTACTACGTCAGGGAATTTGCCAGGAGGTAGTTCTGCCTTTGCCATACCCGCATCATCTCCCATTGCCTCCAGACTTTAACCTGGAATCAGATCCCAGAAATTCCAACAGAGGCAAGTAAAGTCAAACTCAAGATCAAAGAATGACACATCAAATGAATTACAAGTGTTTGTTAAATTGTGTTGACGGTAAGAAAGTGTGAGGATATATATAGTAGAAGATTTTAAAAGAGATAAGGAGGGAGATTATGTAATGGATTGGCCTAAATTGATTAATATGATTATACTTGCTAGTTTCTGGATCGTTTGAGAGAATTATATTGGTACTGTTTGCTTGGTTGGTTGACTGAATCCTATAGTAAGTGACCCTCAGCTGCTGCCCTGGTTCAGCAAGTATACAAGCTCCCCCACTCTGAACACTGCCACATGACCACTGTCCTCTGTCCATCCAGGGTTTACTCAATAGGTTCACAGGAAACATAACAGCCAGATTCTACTGCTTGAAATTGAGGACTTTTGACTAATACAACATGCATTTTTAATTTCAAAAGTTAGGTACCAGGGCTTGGGGAGATAGCTTGGATGTCTAAGTGCCTGCTTGTCAAGTGCAAAGACCCAGATTTGATCCCCAGTACCACATGCTGTGCCACTTTGCCAGCCACTGAAACCAAGTGTGGTGGTGCATGCCTGAAATTCCAGCACTGGGGAGGTTGAGACAGGAGTCCAAGCTTTATAGTGAGACCCTGTACCAAATAAACAAATTAATTATTTAACTAAAAAAAAAAGCTAGGCACCAGATGCATTACTTAGAGTCCTCCACACAAACAACCGTTAGGATGTGTGCTTATATAGAGAAAGGTGTTCATTTTCGGGGATTGGCTCATCTGGGTATGGTGGCACACACCTGTAATTCCAGCATTTGGAAGGCTGAGGCAGGAGGATAGCCTGGATGAGCTGGAGGCCAGCCTGGGCTCTGTAGTGAGTTCAAGGCCAGCCTGCAGGGACAACTGGAGGTGGAGACTGCAAAAGGAATCAGCTGTAAAGTCTGTCTACCCAGGGCGTGTCAATCTTCTGCTCTCCGTAGGCCTTCAGCTAAGTACACCAGGCCCACTCACGCCATGGAAGTCGATCTGCTTCATGCAAAATAAACCAATTTAAATGTTAATCTGATCCCCAAACATCCTAACAGCAATGTCCAGAGTCACATTGAGCCACATCTGGACACTAGGGCCTGGCCAAGTTGACACAAAGACTTACCTATCACCATAGAGAGAAAGAGCTCGTTGCCAGAAGGGTGCTGAGAACCAGCATTACCAATTAAGAGTTATTTCTGTTGATTACTGCATTCTGTCCTTTGCAAGGGATCTAAAAGTAATGACTAGGACTATGTCATTGAAGTCCAGTTTAAAATGTTGAATATCATTGCCATACAATTCTTTTTTATCTATTTTTATTTTGATATGTATTTTCATATATTGTATGTTTTGATATATATCTTTAAAATGATCAAGAGAATAGTAGGGCGCCATTATACCATGATTGCTCCCAATTCTTTCTTTTCAGTTGATTTCTTTTAATGCAGAGAGTTTAGCAGGTAGATTTGGCATTCATGGTGCACACATACATAGAAGCTGGTGAAAAATAATGGGTAAACATTAATACCCCCATATTCTGATCTGTGCTTCATCGGGCTGTTGATCTTGCATGCTTACGTCTGTCTTACCAGTGGAAACTACAGGCTAAAGCCAGCCTAGTGCGAACTACTAGTTAATGACTGTCCAGGTCAAAGAATAGGCCATGCACTTCAGTGAGAGGCGAATAGGTAAGAGCGAATTGCAGTTTGGAGAACTTATTCTTTCCTACACAGCTGGTGACTTCAAATGAAAGCAGAGCCTTCTAATTTACTTCCATCAAGGTTATTTTTCATGATGGTAGGGTGATAGAGGTCTTCTAGATAATATTCTTACAAAAATTTCCTTGCCAAATATGTATACTTGAGTAAGATAGAGTCAGTGAATTAATTTATTCTGTTGAAAGCAACTTTATTATAATAAAAATCTGTTGAAAAATATGAATTAATTATGTGCATTAGGATATAATTATTTTCCCTCCTTTGAATTGAGAATTTCAAGGACTCTGAAACCCAGATAGAAAGCCACTTCGATTCGCTGATAGTTTTATAGGCATACCATTTGAACAAGGCTGAGATTCAGTGCTCAAGGTGATTGTAACGTGATGATTCATAACAGTTTCTTAGCTAATAATATAAGTAGTTCATTAAGTGCCTTGGCTTCACACCAGACTTCCTATGGTGCAGCCCACGAGCATTCTTTGGTGCTGCCTCTAAGTAAGTCAGGCTATAATAAATGTACTTCTCATGGTGTAGTATTTCAGGAGAACTACTACTCACTACTTCAAATCACTTCAACAGTATACTGATAAAGCTCCTACGGCAGGGTAAGACCTTGCTGTGTTTGCTGGTTTGGAAAATGCTTATGCAATTTCTGGTTACTGCAGTAGATGGCAGTGTTTTAAAACTTCCTCTGTAAATGCTGTTGGGTGGTTGGATGATCATATGTAAGCGGGCTATTTATATATGGTATATATACAGGCGTCTATACAAAACAGCCATGCTTTGACTCTTGCAATTATTACTTCCTAGGAAGATTATGAAAAGTAATGAAACTTGAATTTACAAACTATCTGTGTGTTTGAGAGTTGCCAAGTGCTACTCGGGAGTCCACGGTACTGCCTGAGACGGGGCTGCAGGAAGTCGGGGTAAATTGTGCTAATGTCATCAGCAGAGACTAACAACTCAGATAACACTCAACGTGTGTGAAAACAACCCAGAGTGGAGTGCAGGCCTGTATGCAGGTGCATACTGGACCTTCTTTAGTAATCCCAGAGAAGGTGAAATTATTCTTTTCATTGAAAAATACTTCTAGCGCTCACATTCGCAACCAGAATCTTTAGTGCGTACTTGTGGGTGGATACTGCGCAGCACCACCAGTAAGTTACCTCACTGACTGTTACAGGTATGGGTGGCCCTGGAATTCGCCAGCTCCACCAGAAGCAGTTATCGAAGATTTTGTTTCCTGTACTCCGTCTTTCTACCACACGGCTATAAGGGAAATACAATTTTCTTCCTTTAAATGAAAGTTCCGGGGGCCTGCCCATTAGCTCAGGTGTTTTAAGTGCCCGCTGAAACAAAGCAGTCAGGCTCAGGATGCTGTGGTTTGATCCCCTCATCCTCAAGCCCAAACCAGACCTGCCCTGCAGGCATCCTGAGCGGGCCCCAAAAAACAAAACAAACAAACAAACAAACAAAACCTCCTTCTACCCTTTTTGGGCTGGGGGATAGCTCAGTAGAATAAACACTTGCCTGGCAAGCTCAAGGTCCTGAGTTCAATCCCCAGTACCTAAAAATAAATAAATAAATAAAATAAACGAAAGTTCCTATACTTAGAGGAAAATAATTCTGGAGGGCCTGTTAGTAAACCAGTATAGCGCCCAATTAGGCGCTTTGTGGAATCCTCTGTGTGTGTGTGTGTGTGTGTGTGTGTGTGTGTGTAATTCCTCTTGGTCCACTAGAACACTTTACCCCCCTCCTGCACTGACTGCTCTCAAAATACGAAATACTTTAACAATCAGTCATGAGTGGTGATTGTGGAAAATCTGCCTCCTTCACACCCACAAGGTGTTTTTCCTTTTTAAGATCACTCCCTGCATCACGCTCTTGATTCCATTTCCAGCTGTTTTTTGGGGATGTTTGCTTCCTGTCTTTGTTTCTTGTTATGCTTTAGGTCTAGAATGGCCCTCAGAGGTTCCTAGGTTGAAAGCTTGGCCCCAGCCTTGGTGGCACTGCTGGGAGATGGGTAGAAGCAGTAGGAGGTGGGGCCTGGTTGGCAGGGTTGGCTCACTGGGGGATGTCTGCCTTTGAAGGTCGATTTTGTTCCTGGACATCTCTCCCTCTGTCTCTGTCTCTGTCTCTGTCTCTGTCTCTCTCTCTCTCTCTCTCTCTCTCTCTCTCACTCGCTCACTCGCTCTCCAACTTTCCTTGTCTGACTGGCTTCCTTCAGTCTAGAAACACACTGTTGCCCCCTCCTAAAATAATAATTAAAATTAAAAGCCTTACTTTACTCCATCATTTATCTCATTTTGATTATTGCCTATGTTAAGCAGCTTCAGCTTCCATAACAAAACACCACAGGCTGGATGGCTTAAACAATAAAAGAAAATGTTTTTCCTCATAGGCTGGAGGCTGAAAACTCGAAGATCAGGGTGCAAACTTGAACCCAGGTTCTTTACAGGAAGCTACATCTGCAATTCATTTTACCCATTTCATTTCATTTTTGAGGCAGAGTCTCACTTAGCTGCTGTGTTGGCCAGGCTGGGCTCAGACTTCTGATCCTCCTGCCTCAGCCCATCCCCACCAGAGTACTGGGGATTGCAGGTGTGTGTGTGTGATGGTTTGTGTTTAGGTGTCCCCCTAAAGTCCCCTGCAGTCACGGGGTGGCTTCTGGAGCTTGCGATTGATTCTTGATCCAATGCTGGGATTATGGGTGTGAGTGCCCTGGGCAGATTCTCTGCATTACAATGTAAGAAGGCTGGAGAGGCTAGTTAGCTGCCTAAACTACTGCCCCTCCCTTTACCCTTTTGCTCTTTGCTGCCACCATGAAAGGTTGCTCTGTGCCATGTGCCGCTCTGCCTTGGAGCCAGCTGAGTATGGACTGAAACCTTCAATAACTATGAGCTAAATAAGCTTTTTCTTCCTTCATTTTGGATGTACCAGCCATGAGAGAAGAGTAACTGAGACAGTGTGCCACAACACCCAGATGACACTTTTCTTTTTAAGGTAGACTGATGCTCTTATGAAGCGTTTTGGGCCACACTCACATTGTTTTATGTTAGATTCTACAAAATTGTCATGCCTTTTCCATGAAAAACAACTTGCTTCCAAGCTATGTTTTCAAGGCACACTTTCTTTTTAAATGAAAAAGTACAAAAATTATCATGTATTTATATTAAATTTACCCTATAGATTTTGATCCAGGTTCTAGCTCACAGAGAGATTGAATTGTATCTGTGTAACCTATTGTATAATTTATTTCTATAGCATAATTATGTATTTTTTCCTACTGTGTAAAACATCATTCCTAATTTTGATCTCTGAAATTCAGATAATCTTGCTTCCTGGGACTTCATCTGGATTGCTGCTATTATTGAATAGAACAGAGATAAGAA
>NW_004524644.1:4724025-4743699 GCF_000260255.1 Octodon degus | reverse complement strand
ATATTGGCGTTCCTGATAAGTAGCCATATGAGAGGTCAGGAGATGATACTTCCAGATCCAAGTTAGCACTCTACACAGTGGCAAACCATCCATGATTCTCCATAATCTTTGGAAAGGGATAGCCCAGGAAGTATGAATGTAAGGTTCCTTTCACGAGTCTACTGCTAAAGTTGAGTCATCATGAAAAAAGGCAGCATTCACCTGAAAAAGTCAAACTTGAATCCTTAACATGCTGAAGGGTGTAAATGAGGATGGCTGATATTAGAGGAAGCAGAAGTACTCCTCTCAGTTTGTCAGAATTCCTATGTACAAACCAAAGGAAGGAAGACCATAGAAAGTATTACTAGAGATTTTTTGCATACATGGTGAAGACTCACAGTTATTACATCCAATGCATGAGGTTAGCTAACAACTTCAAGTATTTTGCACTTTTATGAGGCAGAAATAACTGGGAAAATTTATATTTGCTTGGATGATTCATTCTTAGTAGCAAAACAGACCCTAGACACTGAAATTTCTGAGACTCTCACAAACTTTTTTTGGCTCAAACATTTTGAACAAATAACTTGAAATATAACTTCCGTTAAAATGGAAGGAAAGCATTGCATATATAGACATATTTATCTCCATTCATTTATTTTTGGCATATTTTCAAGAAAACTGAAACCAGAAAAAGGTATGAAATCCATTATGTAAATACACAGGTCCACTCTTCAGTGAAATTGATATTCTGTCAGGAGAGCGTCTAGTGACCAAATGCAAATGAATGAGGGACTTGCCGAGGTATCTCATTTCGCTCATATAAAGCTGATGGCCTTTTCAGGTCTCTCACTGATTCCCCAGCCACCCTCCTCCCTCCCAGCTAGGATTAATGCCTGCAGACTGCAAAGATGGTAGGCTTTACAAATGGTTTCTACTCTTCTAGCATTAGCATTGTCAGGTTCTCTGCTCCTATCTCTCTCCCTTCCCTTTCCTTTCTCTTTCTCTCCTTCTCTCAGAAAGGCTATAAATTGATCTTTTGGAATAAGTTGCCTATTCTCATAAGAGCGAGTAGATTTCGTTCAATAGAGAGTCTTGAGTGCCCTGTACATTAGGGAACTCTGTACCAGCAAAAGCAAGGTCTCCAAGAGTTAGAAGATAGAGATTCTTTATTTTTAAACTCTATGGGAATTTCTGGATAAATAATTTCATGTTTTGCACCCCCAACATAGCATTAGAATTAGATGCTATGTTTTTGCTTGAAAATTTGCACTATCTTCACACAAAAGCTCTAGATTATTGGGCGGCAGCAGGGACCATGAGGTGGTGGCAATCAGAAGACTGTGGAGGATTTTTAGTAAAGGCAGCCTGTGAGACATTTCATATGATTCAAGCTTAGTAAATAGCAATCTTCCCTTGGGTGCACCTTTGTCCTACAGGGAAAAAGAGACAATCATAAGTGGACACTTTCAGCCCCAGCTGGGTTCATGCACTTCGGAGGCAGCAATAACAGAAGCAGTGGCAGTGGCGCTAACATGAATGTGTGGCTGTATAGGCTGGCACTTGTATGTTTTGTTACTTAAGCATATTGAAGAGATAGCTTTCAAGATATGTGAGGTTTATTCACTTAAGAAGGTGCAATTGCAGGCATTTTCATCTTTCAGTAACCTGTGGCTGCTGATTTAAAAATCATTTTGTGATCTCAGTGAGGACCTATATTTTCTTGGAGGATAAAACAAAATTTGCTTGTGGAAATGTAAATATGAAGCAGTATGGTAGTGGTAAGCAAAAGAATAGGCTGAACTGATTCATAACTCTGAAGAGAATGGAAATCAACATTTTCATTTTTTTAAAGCATAACAAGAATATAGAGATAGGTACAGAGATAGTGATAGAGATAGTGATAGAGATATATACAGTGGAATACACCAGTGTGCCAGCATTTGACATTAATTGTAACAACCCAGTTGCATATTGAAGAGCAGCATAGTCCTTCAAGAGTTATGCAACACTTAGAGCAGTATGATTTATTTACAAGGACCTTCTTTGATGTTCTCTTTGAAACAGCCCAGTAAAGTCATATGTCTTTCATGCATATAATGTTTCATTTGAATTCCAAATTCAGCCATGGAAAAGAATGCTGAGTATCAAGTGCATTTGCCTTGGAGTGAGCCATGTTAGATTCCCATGTGTGCTGACCCCCCTGCCCCCAGTAATGCCCCTGGACTCCTTTCTTTGTCAGCATGGTATTCTAGATGGTGCATATGCTTTTCCTGCTTATCACACCAGCATGATTCTGTTGGTCTATCTCAGTTTTGCTCTCCAGTATTATCCCTCTTCCCCACTGGCTACAATCTTTGTTTTTTTTTTTTTTTTGTATTTTAGGGAAGGGTCTATGGGCTATTTAGGGTCTCACTACTAGATTGGAGTCATAATGATCTGCCTGTTTATAGCCTTCCAATACCTGGGATTACAGGTGCATGACACCATGCCCAGTCTCAATTGCCATCTCTGTGTGCCCTGGGGGCGGGGCCTGTGCCACAGGGCCACTGGATACAAATTTGATGAGTAGAACAATTAAGATGCCCTGAAGTCCCTCAACCCAGGAGGATGTCCTCCAAGTCCATAAAGTAGAAACCAATTCTAGGTCATTAGAGACTTCTGGGCATGTGACTCTTGAACTAAGATATACAAGAAACCAACCCAGTTCAATGAATAACCTTTGAAGAGATTGTCTATTGATTCTTGTTAGATTGAGTTTCCCACATTTCTCTGGGCCTTCTGCTTACCATATATTCGCATATTTGAATTTGCAAGTCAATCTAACATTGTTGTTTTTCTGAGTAAATTAGCTATTATTTTTTCTTGCTTGCAAACATGCCCACCAGGCAAACAACCCCTTTCAGCTTATAGATCATTTCTGTCTAGAGTGCCTTTCCCCAAGGCCGATCTTCTCCATTTGCACCACTCTCTCTTCATGACCTCTAATTACCACTTCGTAAGTGGTCTGAGGATTGCTAAGTGGGAGATATACTGGGAAAACTGTTTAAGAGAATGTAGTAAAGACAAAAAATAAAATAAACATGTGAATAAGTATCTTAATAACAAATATTTTACATATCAGTTTTATTTTTTCCTAAGACTGGACTTATACTTCTGAACCCTGTACAAAATTGGATCTTACCTCATTGGCAATTCAAATAGAATGTTGATCTTGACTATCAGTAATTCAAATAAGCACCTGGCATAGCACCAGTGAACTCTGCATACCCACTCTGTTCTCAGAAATTATTCTTGCCTATTTATCTCCAGCAAATTGTGCACCTGTCAGGTCTAGGTGTAAGATTTTCCATCAACAATGTCCTGGAAGGCACCTTGGTGAGCACAAAGATGTGTCCCCTTAAACACTTCTCTTTCCCCTTTTTCTGCTCTATACTTCCTTTTTCTTCAAATTTCTTCAGTTTCCAATACCACATACACTCTGTTCATCCTGTTCATCCTGTGGACTTCTGATTTGGGGTGGAGGGACCTGGTGCAACTTTAACCAGGGACATCATTCTATATTAACTTGTTTCTGCCTTCCTCTTCTCCCTCCTCCATCCTCCTCTCCTCTTTTTATCTTTCTCCTTCTCTTTTTTCTTCTCCTTCTTTTTGTCTTCTAGTGTGTTTTCTTACCATATCAGAATGTAGTAAAAACTTGATTGTATCAGAAATTACTTGTATATAATGCCTCACTCCAAATACTCAAGCAATTCAAATGATGGATCAAAACGCATTTGTGCATTGTGAAATCAACTTAGTAGGTTACATCCAGGATTTTTTAAAAAGCTGAATTGTGTAGAATAAAGAACTAAAAAGAAAATATTAGAGGGGCTGGGGAGATGGCTCAGTGGAATAAGCACTTCCCTGGCAAGCGTAAGGGCCTGAGTTCAACCCCCAGTTCCACCACAAAAACAAAAAAAATTAGAATACCTCATTCATAATGAAAATAAAACTTTTCTAAGTAACTTTTATTTCATTGTCTGGTCTCTCTCTCTTTTTTTTTCATTATAGGGTGCTTTTACTAGTAAAAACTAATTAAAATGTTCATTATACAGAATATTTTTTTCCATGTTCACAGGCTTACATCTTAGACAGTATTGAGACTTGTGGAACCTTAGGTACACTTTGTGTTTCTCCACAGTTTACAACTATACATCATAATCCAAGCAATGAGAGCGTCTATTGCCGTGAATAACAGAAGTAATGGGAGACATGTCAGGAATATTTTATGGCTATGGAAGTTCAGATGAGATTGAGTGAACGCATCCCATGAGTGAAGTTGTGCTGTGAGCCTTCCACGGTGCATCACAAACTTGGCTTCAATGAGCAATACCATAAAGGCAGTACTGGGGCCTGGGCTAGGACTGGATCTCCGTGGTTATCTGTCTGGTCTCTTTGTCTCAGTTGAGAACCAATTCAGATGCCTACAATTGAGACCCTGTTATACAATATCATGTCTTTCTTTCACTGAGAACATCAAAGTCTCTTCCACTTGTTCCACTGTACTTTGGACCTTATTGCAGGATACACTAAGTCATGTGCGTGGTAGAACAACTCTATCGAGTTGAGTTCTTCGAGCTCCATAGTAGAAACATTAAAGTGGAGAATCACAAAGAAGTTTTCTTTTCAAAACCATGTTGCAGTCTTGTTGCCTAATCTTAGTTCACAGGTCAGAAGTTAATCTCACAGCATTATCAGGTTCTTTCCATTTGTACTGTTTCTAATCTCTCAGACATAGCATTCACCCACATTTGATACTCAGGTTCAATGGAACAGAGGTTAAGTATGCAGGACATGAGAGAAGTTCTATTAATTTAAGAATAGTTACTAGCTACAGGTGTAAATGCTTCTACCAAACTCATAGTTTTATATGTCTCTTAGCCAGAGTTTTGACTTTTTTTTTTTGTGAAACCATGGATTGAACTCAAACCCTTGAGCTTGCCAGGGAAGCGTTTATTCTACTGAGCCATCTCCCTGGTCCTGAATTTTGACTTGATGACCTCTAAATCTCACATTAAACTCAGGATCATGTCATTCTAGGAACATCTCCACCCTTTTCTCTTTAAACTCTCTATCTATAACCCTGTGCACCATTCCAAGGTTCCCAGTACCTTTTGGCTGTTCTATTGGGATTAACTTCTTTGGCTAAGTCCTCATCTAGGGCTCTTTTTTGGCTTTCTCTTCTCCTAGGAAAATTGTTCTGATCCATTTTCACTCTTCAAAGTGACTTAGATCTCTGTTTAGCTATGATGTTTGCTTTAAAAGGGCCCCACTAGCTAACAGGATAAAATAATCTATACAAAATTGTCTTTAGTTTTCTTGTCTTAGTGGTTCATCTTAGCTATTCTTCACTCTCTACTTAACTTTCCCAGACCTGGACCCTCTCAGTTCATCAATCTCACCTCTCATCTCCACTGCTTCCATTACTGTTTCTACCCTACTTTTAGGAACTGAAAGCTCCTGCCCCCATTCTCCTTTATATGCTTACTGCCTTCCTCTCTAGTCCCGTCTTTCCTCTTGTCTACAGATATGCTACTGGCTTCTGTCCTAAAAATTATTCTCCATAGCTCTTTTTTCATTCCTAACTTTCTGGTATACACTATTTGCATTCTTCTCCACTGATTTCTCCTTAATTTAGAATAAAACCTAGTGAGATATGGGCTTCTAAGAATATATGGTAGCTTAAAAACCCTTTTAAGGCATTGATTCACAGTTTAAGGGATTTTCCATAGAACTTAATTTTTGGTGTCTGAAGGTGAGGTTTCCGGGGACAGAAAATCATCTGGTTTTCCTGCCCTGCCTCTATTTCTTTACTTTGGTGGGCTGGCCTGATTGCTAGTGGAAATGACTTGTTCCTTACTGCTTAGCCTATCTACAAGAACCAGAGGCCAGTTCTGTGTGGAGCAGGTGCTGAGAAACAGATTAACTGATTTGTTAATGGAAAGCTCTTAGCTTTATAAAGAAAAAGAACCTAATGTATGTTCTACTGAACATTCTTTAAAAATACTCAGAGTTTTTCATATAATTTTTAAAGAAAAAATATATCCCCTAATATCTTTCTAAAAGGTAATTATTGTATTCTAATATTTGCACAAATCTTTTTCATCTAAATAGACTTGAAGGCATTTGCAAACAGATTTATTACCTATATAGTATGTTCAAGTCAATTAAAGTAAAATTCAATTAAAAAGCAACCACCTCCGAAGTAAGGTGCAGCAGATGTTTAACAGCTCACAGCAACACCTCGCAGCAGTGCAACTTAAGCAGCAGTTGACAAGTGAAAAGGAAGAATTCCGTTTTCTATTTAAGCCCCAGGAGCAACAGAGAGAAGCAGAATGTAATTATCCAAATTAGAAATTTTCTTTGACACTGAGGTCATCATCTCCATTATTCACAGAAGGTCCAAGGGATATTTATTGATCACATGCAGCCAGCAATACTGCTTTATGTCTCTTTTGATGGACAGCCCCCTAAGGCACACAGTACCCAAGTACTCTAGCAGTGGACATTCGCAACAAAGCAAGGAATGCCTTTGTTGGCTTCAAAAGAGTCAGTCCCTGTCACTATCTTCTCCTGCCCCTGGACTCAAAAGAAAGCTTGGCCATAAGACTGTCTACACAATGACACAGATAGAATACAGTGTAAAAGATGTAGCCATGCTGTCTCTTTTTGTCTGGTATAGCAAGGACTTTACTAGCATTTAACTTGATCCTGAGTGCCAATGAAGTAGAAAATATCTGACCACTTGACTCTGATTCTCAAGTTCATTTCAATCAAAAACTGAGGGATACTGAAGTGGGTCAGGGTTTCTTTTGGGTGTAGATGTGATTTGGAGACTGATTGCGCCACATTAATGGTAGCTTTATCAAGAAAAATAGTAAAATAATCTCCCCACTATGCTGAAAAATGCCTGATTAGAAGACTGAAAGTTCTTTTCTCTTCTAGATGTGAATTTTCTCTGCATCCACAGCTGGCCTGATTGTCTTGTATGTGTCAACATCATGCCTATTTTATGTTGCTTTTAATTTAATGCTAGATAGACTAGGTTTACAGAGAGAAATGAAAAAGCAAAGCTGTTCCCTGCATTTATGTTGAACTGAATGATGATTTAACTGAGTTTTATTTTAATCTGATAGAATTCCAGAATTAGAAACAAACGCGCTAATGGATTTTATCTCTGGGTCAAACTTTTCATCAGCTTGCCACCATAATGCTGTCACTTAATTCATTCACTTTGGTAGTAGCCACTTGTGAACAACTTACTAATACACAGAATCAGTAATTATTCTGTCTGTGTGTGTTGATAAAAAGACATCTCCACAGCCTGAAGGAGAATGGGAGCCAAGAATCTCTAGAAGAGACACTGTCTACCTCTAAATAAAAATCTGTTCAGATATTGGTGTAATCATCTTCTTTTTAAAGAAATAGAACAAAGATCTGTCAGGGATTGGATGACCTTGCATCTACTGTACAGATCACGGGGATTAGATTGTGGGATAGAGATTTTTCTCCTGTGTAAGAAAAATTGAGGCCATCCTCAAGGGGATTACAGCAGCCTGATTTTCTCAGGCTCAAGTGGATACAAATCAACACATTTGCTACACTCCCACTACATGAACAAAATTGGTGCCAGCCAGGTAGAAACAGGAACACAATGCTCTCTTGGATTCCTAAAATATTTCCAGAACCCCAAGAAATAAAGGGCAAAAAACTAAGGCTCAGAGGTCACATAGGACATTTAGGGTAGAAATCATGGTAATTAGAAATTCTCTTGTAGCCTGGTGATACCCCTTAGAAGCAGAGTTTTGAATTGGCTTTAGAGTCCTCAAATTCTGTTTTCAATATTATAAAGAGTAATAGAATGAAGGAGGTCACCTTTGTGACAGCAAAGGCAGAATTATTGGTCATACAGAGAAGATACTAAAGTTGGAGATTGAGGTAGAGGCCTTCATCTGTCACCAGATTTGGTTTGTGCCTGTTACCTGACAGATTTCACTCCATCAATTTCCCTCTCCTGCCTCTACCACCTCTTCCTGGTCCTTCTTAGTACAGAAATTTGACCAACTCCCTTCTAGCCCAGAGATCAGATACAGAAACAAAACCTTGCCCGAGCCATGAGTGGTCCCTTTACATGTCTCTCCACTTTTCTCTTTCCTTTTACAGCCAGACTTCAGGAAAGAATTATCTGCTCTCATTGTTTCTGGTTATTTATCTAAATTTTGCCTAGGAACTGGGACTTGAGTGCTCCACTGTTGGGATTCCTCCTAAAACTGCAGACAACCACTCTTCCCTGTTCATCCCAGTGCAACAGTAATCCTGTTGATAGTTTTCTCTATCTTGAATTTCACCCTCTCTATTGCATCTGAACGCTTCCCTTTCTCATCTTCTCCCTCTTAGACTACTCTTTTGGGGTCCACTTTTTCTTCCACTCACCCCATTGGGTACCATTCTTTCCTAGGATTCCATTCTAGGTTTTCTCATTTATCAGTCTCCTAGTGCATTATGGGAAGTAGAATCAGGGAGCTTTGGAAGCAGGAGAGGTGGTTTGAACACTGACTAGTCCACTTATTAGCTATGTGATTTGGATAAACTTGTTTGGCCTCTCTGAGTTTCAGTTTCTTTGCCCACAGAAAGTGGCACTAATGATGCCTAACTTACCACGTCTTTATGGCTAGCGAAGGCAAAATCATAAGAAATGACCTCAGATTTAACCAAAAAATAATGTATTCATGAAATGTCTATTTTTAGTTCACCTATCACCTCTGGGTTGTTATCACAATGATTTAATTTACTAGCGTAGAGCCCAGCCTGGTTCAGGGAGGGCATAACATCCCCTTGGGTTTTGCAAGTCACCTTAGATCCCTACCTCTTCCTCACTGCCGGAGTCCCATTGCCCTAAGACATCTTAAAGCAGTTATCCTCCCATGTTCCCCTGCTGCTTAGGATACTTCAGGCTACCTTCATCTTTTATCTGTACTATTGTAATAATCATAGTGCATCTTGCTCCAATCATTCTAACCCTCCCCAGCCCCCAACTCCATCTTCTGCCATTGCTACTGCCTAATATATCTTCTCTGCTGAGAAGACTTCACAGCTCCCCACTACACAGAGATCAAAGCTCACATTCTTTGCATAGCACATGAAGCTCTCAGAATGTTCCTCTTACTCTAGCAAGTCTATTTTATCTCAACTTCCCTTCACACACAGTCAGCCGTCCCTGCTTACTGACCTACTGGTAAGTCCCCCAATCCGCGTGACCTGGTGTTCTATTCGCATTTGCATGCTGATTCCTCTGGGGAGAGTATGCTTCTTGTTTATTCTTCAAGCCTTGGGTTATACCTCACCTCCATGGAACCTTCCTTAATTTTCCCTTTATCATTACCCTACTTCCACCCCTCGTTAGTTTAATTCAACAAACATTTTTATTAAACTCATATTTAATGGATGCTGAATTAGTTACCTATTACTCCATAACAAATTAGTCCCAAGTTGAGTGGCTTGCACACCATTTATTACATAGCAACGGTTCCTATGGGTCAGGATTCTGTAAACAGCTTGGCTGAGTTCTCAGGCTCAGGCAGAGTGTCTCTCCCAGGGCTTCAGGGAAGGTATTGCTCAGTGCTATGCTCCTCTTAGGGTCTGACTAGGGAAAGATTTGATTTTAGCTCGCTCAGGGTAAGGACTGAATTCCTGGAGGGCTTTGAACTGAAATACTCGGTCTCCCGCGGGCTGTTGTTCTAAGGCTGCTGCTAGTTCCTTGCTCTTCACAGTTAAGGTCACCTCTGATTTTTGTCAGAGGAAACAAGCGAGAAGAGATGGGAGCAGGAGTAAGGAAGAATCAGTGTCCCTGACAGGTTGGACTGCTACTACAGAAATATCATACTCAAGTGACTTGAATAAAAATACAATTTTTTCAAACTTCTAGAAATCAGGGTGTCAGTAGGGTTGTGTTCTCTTGGTCAGGGTCCTGTTACTGGTTTTCAACCTGCCATCTTCTTCCATCCAGGATGGTGAAAAAGAAGGAAACAAACTGCCTGGAGCTTCTGGCAAGAGCTCCATCCTCACACCCTAATTGTTTCGCAAAGGCCTCCCTCCTAAAACCATCATATTGGAGATTAAGAGGGAAGACCATAAAAATCTCAATCTGCACTAATGAGCAAGATTGACATTGTAGTCTTATAAATTGATCTTAGCAGTGACTACCCCACTTGGGCTATAAATTAATCACCCGCATGTAAGCTGTTCTGTACCTCTAGCCATGTTCATGTGGAGATTGCGCAGCGATATGAATCCAGCCATGTGAATGACTAGGAACAACTCAGAGGACTTAAGTGCTGGGTTTTGGCTCCTCTCGCCATTAAATAACATATATTATTAAAGGAAACAGATAAGAGTACATATAACCAAAGCAATCTGAAAAGGCGATGCAATAGAGTAGTGCTCAATTGCTTAAAAGGTGCTAGGCTGAAAGTTTTAGCAGAACCAATTACTGTGGTTTTGATTTTGGCTTTCTCATGTAATATGAAGCCTGGAGGGAGGCTATTATTACCATTGAGTCAGTGACCCTCGAACAAAGATCAGGATCATTTAACTGACACTGTTTTGCATTGTGACTCCACGATGACTACTGCACCCAGCATTTTTTTTTTTTAAGAAGCAAGGAAAAGGCTAGGGTCATCACTGCTTGAAACTAGTGATCCATCCCCTAGAGCTGGATGGCAACCTGCCCCCTAAAATCATTTGTTCACCTACGTGCTGAACCAATTGGTTTTGTGACCAAGACATAAGACAGCAGCAAACAGAAAGGCTGCTGGAGAGACACTGGAGTCTCAGAAATTATGGTCGTCAGAGTAGCTCTCAAAGGCATCAACGTCTAAGTCTCATGAACCTGGAACTAGTCTACCTTCCATATAAAAAGACCTGCATAGATGTCATAAATTAAGGACCTTACTTTGGAAAGATTATCCTGTGTCATCAGGGTGCACTCGCTATGAGGTGTGTTTTTTAAATGAACGGGAAAGACAGGAGAGACAGTGTCAAAGAAAGCTGGAAAGACAGAAGCCAAGGCTGGTATGATGTATTGTTGGGTTGGAAGACTTAAGGGGCCATGAACCAAGGAATGTAGGCATCCATGAAAGCTGGAACAGCAAGAAAACAGACCCCCCACACCGCAGCCTCCAAGGGGCATACTGTACAGTGCCGCCAACACTTTGATTTTAGTCCAGTGAAATTTGATAGACTTCTTACTATTGGAACTGTAAGATAATAAATTTATAATGTTTGAAGACATAGAAAGTACTGACTTTGTGGTACTTTGTTCTAACAGCAGTAGGAAACCTATGCAGTTGGGAAGACGGAAGGCCAGCTCCACTCCTTTGTCTTCTCCACTGATGTCTTAGTCTCACCCTCAACAGAGCACCATTCCATCCCTTTCACAGAACTTCCAAGTCTTTGAGGGCAAGAATGAGCTTCATTTTTATAATTTCAGTTAAATTTATTTTGCAACAGATAAAAACGTAAACTTGTACATGTTCCTGTGATGTTTGGATACATATAAATCAGGTTAAGCATCTAACTCCTTAAACACTTGTATTTCTTACTATGAAGATTTTTAGATGCTTTCTTTTTGCCTTTTCAGGGACCTAATACATTTCGTGACACATAGGAACAGACACTCAAACATTTTCAAACAAGCTAATGAAGTTATTAAAGAGGTCACTCACCAAGTAAAAATGTGTTAAGTATTAAAACACAGGAGGCAAGTTAGACATATAAAATTAAAGAGCAAACCTAATTGGAGTTACACAGAACACTTGGAACTGAATTTTAGGGGGACAAAATGTGAATGTGATGTCCTAAAGCAGTGAGGTTTGTGTTACTTTGTATGTGCAAACACTCAACCTTTTGCTCCTTTTGGAGGGACAAAATAATGTAAGAATGGCAAGGACAGCAAAGCGACAGTGACAAGGAAAGAGTACATAAAGGCTGTGACTGAAGTACACAGTGAATGTTTAAATAAAGTATTATTACAGTAAAGACACATTGCCACTAATCCCCCCCTTGTTTACTTTTCCACTCTGGACACAGTCATTCCATCATTCTTACCACTTTCTGAAGCAGTCCTGGGAGTCCTTTTTATTTTTATTTATTTATTGTGTGTGTGTGTGTGTGTGTGTGTGTGTGGCCAGCTCAGCCTGCCTTGGGGGCGGGGCTGACAAGGCATCTGTTGCCAGGGATCAAACCACAGTCCCTGTGCTTGACTAAACTTGCCTAAGTAGATACTTTAGAATGCTGAGCTATCTCGCCAGTCCCTGGAAGTCCTTGTTTTATAAGCTTTTTATGAGATGTGATCCAAAATATAACAAATGCTGCTGCCGAGTGCCATCTGAGGGAGGGAAGTTTTGTAAAAACCTTACAGGGTGTCCATGTCCACCTTCTTCACCAGCTCTGACACCGTATGACCCCTTGTCCTTCCCCAAAACCACAATAGCCACTGAAAGGTAAATATTTTGAATCAGTTCAGGACATGGGGATAGCTGCAATGGTGCCACTAAACACATTCAAGAACGGGAGCTTCCAAAACTGCTTCAGAGAGTGACAAAGGGGGCCGGGGAGATAGCGCAGAAGAATAAGTGCTTGCCGGGCAAGCACTGCATCCTGAGTTCAGTCCCCGGTACTGAAAAAAAAAAAAAAAGTGGCAAGAATAATAGGTTAAGTACATTTGAAGCAAGGGGGAGTATTCTGAGTGGGGTTTATGGTAATGTCTCTTTTACTATAATAAGCTTTTTTATAGTAATAAGCTTTTAAAACATTTTTAATTGACCCCTTAGACTCTTAAGATCTTTATTAACAGTTTATTAGAGTAATTAATAAAGTAAGAGATATTTCCTAACTAAATCAATTAGATATTTTAAAAAACTGAGCCCACATGTACAGTTTTTGTGTTGCTTTTTGTTTGTTTGTTTTGTGGTGCCAGGGATCAAACTCTGGACCTTGTGCTTGCCAGGCAGGTTCTTAAGCTGCTGAGTTACATTCCTGGCTTATTGACTATGTTAGAAATACTGCTGCTAGGTCAAAATACAGGTCAATTTTTATTAAACTATAGTATATGAATGGCTCCAATTTTCGGAGGTTATTTCTTCTCTGAAAGTTATAAAAGGGAGTCCATTCAGTTCAACCATCAAGCTCCCTAAAAATTACTGGTCTTCTTAAAGTGTCAATAATCGCAAATTTTTATAGGAGCTGCCATACTTTCTGCTACAAACCTCTGGAATGTCAACGCCTGACTTCCCATCTGTTGTACATTTAATTCATTAACTTAAGCCATCGTAATTTAATTGAAAACCTGGAATAATTACACTTAAAGGAAAAAACGTATAATTATAAAAATATGGTCGTAGGCTCATGTTGCTTCTTACACTTTCCTTCTCCACTTGTATTACTCTAGGAGAGGAAGCATTTGGTTACACGATTTAAAATGGGTGCTGGCTGGATTGGGAGATTACAAAAGCTTTCTGTAACTCAGTCTTGGTGTTATGACAAAATAGTGTCAATCTCTGAGTAGAGACACGGAAGAAAACTGACTTGAGTATTTTCCTACTTTTCTTCTCATGTGTATCCCAAATTTGGGTACAGATTATACTACTGTCAACTCTGGCCATGAAGGAAAATCCCTTTTCATTTCCCGAGATCCTTGGGCAGTGCTTCCTACAGCACATAAGACTTCTCTCTGGATAAGTGTATTTGGCTAGTTCACCTGCCCAACCTACGAGCCCAGGTGCTGCAACCTGACCTCCTGTCTGCAAATCATGTATCACTTACTGAGTGTACTTCTGGTCTCTCATTTTTCTTCTCTGCAATATGAGGTCAGTGATAATTTGAATAAAATATGTGATGTAGGTTTGATACTGTATGCACTGATAAACTGCTTAGAACAGCACCTGCGGTAGGTCTGAAATAAAGGGTAACCTTTATTATAACCCGTGGCAGTGCTGAATGACCTAGTGATTACTTTTAAAAGTTCTATGTGACTTTTTAGTCACAGCATGGAATATTTACACTGGATAAAAGATCACTTGCTCCAATCCCTTCAAGCCCTTTTCACAATCCATTTTTTGTACACCATAATCAGAGTGATTTTATTAAAATGTAAATATGGTCAACAACCCCCAAGGTAAAGAGCAAACTTACATTACGTGGTTTAACACTAAGCATCACCCTCCACCTCCCGTTGGATATGGACAATTCATTTTTCTATTTTGAAAGAATCTCCTCTGCCCGGGGCTTTCTCAGGAGCTGTTGCTTTGGGCCAAAACATTTTTTAAAGTATTTCACTCTTACTCCCCTCAAGGTAGGATCACTCCTGTGCCCATAATCCACTGACTGCACTTTCTCCATCAGAGCAAGACACACTACATTGTAGCTGTCTTCTGATCCATGCTCACCTGCTTAACCTGGTTCCATGATGGGAAGGATCATCTCTATCTTCTCTATGACTTTGTCATAAACACTAAATTCAGGGCCAGCAAAATAGTTCAGTGGACTAAGCGCCTGCTTAGGCAAGTGCAGGGACCAGTGTTCAATTCCTGGCACCACATGCTGCACCTGCCCTGCCCTTGGGCATGTGGAGCTGATGACCAAGATTGGGTATGGTGGTGCACACCTGTAATCCCAGAACTGGGGAGGCTGAAGACAGGAGGATCACTACTAGCCCAAGCTGCATAGTGAGACCCTGTCCCAAATCAATCAATCAATCAGTCAATCAATCAATCTAAGTTCAGTGTCTGATGTATAGTAGATGCAACAGAAATATTTTGTTTTATGAATGAATAAAAATGAATTTTTCACCAGGTTACTTGGGACAAAGATGGGCTTAGAATGAAGGTCTTTTTTCTCTAAGATGTTTGGTCCATTGTCTGGATAAAATAGAAAGGCCTTATTCATACATTGAAGTTACCAGAAAAAATTTTTTTTCCAAATAATAAACACATTGCTATCACAGAAAGCAGTATCATCGTTACTTTTTAAAATTCCACTCATTTTTCCTATATCTATTCTTCACCTCAGCTTCTTATGAATGTGAACATACTTAAATCTTTTGATGATTGTAAACTTTCCACATGGCGGAGAACCATCTTTTCTTTGTGCACGTATATATAATGGATGTGAGGCCACCATGGATATTTTTCCTTGCTAATTTCCATTCCCAAGGCTTCTTTTTTTTTTCAAAATTTTATTGATAAACAGATAGCAATGAGACAGTTTCAAATCAAATCAGAAGTACAGTTTCAACAAATAACACACTGCTTATATTCTTCTTAGTGGTTAACTGCTGTACAAAGGCTTCTTACTATAATCAAACATGTTTAATTTTATTCTATATCAATGATTAAGAAGGAAAAAATTTTTATAATGAAGAGCATATGTTTCATTGTTACTGACTGCAATTGTGAGAAAGAATAAAGTTACGTAGCCACTCCTAGAAATGTGCTAAAAGTTTTAAGCAAGTGTGTCTCTCCTATGCAAGATTGAAGAAGGAGCCTCAGAGCTCAGAGCTTCTGGGGATCAATGTAAGGGCACTTATCCCAGTCCTCACATCGGCTTCAGTAAAAGAAAATGGGACCCCAACACTGGATGTTCCTGGAAGTGCCTCGCTGATCCTCGTCATCTTCAGACATAGCTTCTCTACCCTGCTCTTCTGTGACAGTCCAGGATAAGTCTTTATGTTCTTCATCCTTGCTTGTGATGAGTAGAAGTTCAAGACGCCAGGTCATCTCTCCTCCATCCACTATTCTAATCCCTGAGCAGTTCTACCTTTCCTCCCAGGGCTGGAGCTCATTCTTCTGCTTTTCATTGTGCTCCACCATCTGAAAATCTCCTTACTCTTTTCTGATCAGCTCCATATTAGCATCCCCTTCAGGAATCTCAACTTAAAGGGTGTTTTCTATCCCACATCCCTATTTAGAACTAGAAGGAAACCTTGCTTCTCATTGCCAGTTGTAGATCATTTTTTCCTTCCTCCCATAACATACCAATGTAGATACTGAGTCATCGGAATCTGTCACCATCTCTCCTCGCTGATATCACCTACAAAGTCCCTTCTATTATTTAATGACAGTTCCCTAGACCCATGAAATAAACTCTGTGGGGAATATTTGCATGCAAGCTTAATGAGCAGTACACTATGAAACAGCACCTGTATGGTAGTAAAAACAAGAGGATAAGATTGAAGCAACACTTTGATCTAATTGCAAAGAAGCCTTAACTCATCTCCTGGGAATGCTGGATTTGGGATATGTCTTCCATGTCATCCCCTATTGATAGTACTGGGCTAAAACTTTGTACTTCATTGTACTCTTACTTACTGGACATTGTATCTTGCCAACTTCTCCTATGTATTTACTATTTGTTCTTCAATCTGTCAGAAGACAATGACCTATTGACACAGTGGACTAATGAGACATTCTAGAGAATTCCTTATTTAGGCATTTAGGCCCTTATGACAAAGGGTCAGAGAGTTCTTTCTTTCTTTCTTTCTTTCTTTCTTTCTTTCTTTCTTTCTTTCTTTCTTTCTTTCTTTCTTTCTCTTTGCGGTACTGGGGATTGTACTCAGGACCCTGTGCTTGCCAGGCAAGTGTTTATTCTACTGAGCTATCTCCCCAGGTCCAGAGAGTTCATATAGTTCTAGATGAAGCCATAAATGCAAGCTGAGCATGGTGTTGTGTATCTGTAATCCCTGCTAGTCAGGAGACTGATGCAGAGGATTCCAAGTTCAAGGACAATCTGAGCAATTTGTTAAGACTTTGTCTCAAAGTAAAAAATAAAAAGCCCTTGGGATATAACACAGTGGTAGAGTGCTCCTGGGTCCAATTTTCAGTACTGGGTGCAAGGGGGACATGTAAATGTGTACTGTTGTCTCTGCCACATTAATGCAAATTACTCCTGATCCTTCTTCCTAATAGGGATGAAAAACAATGGATTTTCCAGGTCAATGTCTGCATATTATAAATACACCCAACATTAATATGCCCTAGCAAAGACACCACATATGACACTGAAACTCCTATTTCATTGATTTCTAGTGCCCCACTTTAATCTATCAGAATATATTGAATTTTTAGGGCTCAGAGTGCTGAGTGACATGAGAATATGGTAGGCTGCATTCTTTATGTCTTTGGAGTGGTGCTAATCTCTGCCTTTGCCTCTGAGATATGGTAGCACCTTTTACTTGCTCTGTTGGCTAGGGCAGGTAGGCTCAGAATGCTTAGTACTATTGTTATTATTCAGTACCTTTTTCCCTGAAAACCTACCTGTCTCTGGTCTCTGTGTGTTGCTCTGACTGTCAAACCTCTGTGTTCAGAGAGGAAAGCTGAGATTATTCAGCCTCAATTCAATAACAGAACATCTGCCATGGCAGGTGACAGTAACAGGGAGGTCACCTCCTGGCTGGGTGAGCAGATTTATGGACTTGGAGAGGATAGGTAGATAAAAGATCCAACTTGAAGAAAACATAGAAAAGCTTAGAATTTATTCACTTTATAGTGGGGAAACCTTTGAAGACTTTTGAGCGGAACAGTGACTTCATGAAGAGGGCTTCACTGTATCAATATCCTAGCTGAAGAAAGGATGGGATATTGCAAATATCTGGGTCAAAAATTATGGAAGATTTTAGAGTAGTAGGGCATGAAGTGACAAGGTCATGAACGAAGGTGGCAGCTGTGGGAACTGAAATAATGAAATATGAATAAAACCATTTTTGAAAGGATTCAGAAAACCTTGATAACATGATTAGAATCTATGGATGGAGGACAGATAGCTGTCAAAGGTGATTTTACCTTTTCAACCTTGCGTGAAGAAAGAAATGAGAGGAGGATGTGGAGAACAAAAAAGCAACATTTAAAATAGCAAGTGGTAAGTTATTCTGTTGCAGTGTAAGCCTTCTCACTGGGTGAAAAACCCTTTCATTTTCAGGGTCTAGCTCACCTAAGGAGTGCCAGGGCTCATTTTCACTAGGTATTTCTGAGCGTGAATGTTGACTTTCTAGTCTAGGCTGTGACTGAGAGCCTAATGATGCACTTCTTTCACCAATGCCTGCAAATATCATTGAGGCACTTTCTGGATTTTCATTACGAGAGCTGGCACTGAACACAGTGCTACTACTAGGACCAAGGGCAGTCCAGCTGAAGTTTGGATCGTAAGTGGTTGTTGTACCATGATGAGTTTCAAAACTGGGATTTAAAAGAGAACTGTCACTTCTAGTCTGTGACTCTGCCCTTTGCATGGTTTGTGCTGACGGTAAGCCACGACGCTGGAAATCACTATCAGTACCCATAAGGTTACTGAATCTACCAAATGCTGGCATTCTCTGCTCTGATGTACTACTTTGAACTGCAACACTCCTTGTATAATCTAAACTAGTATTTGAACATCTGAAAGCAGGCATTCTGAGGGTACCAACACTACTTATTATACCTGCTTCTTCAGCACGTGAAAATATATTTCTGACATCTTCTACAACATTTTCCATACAACCGCTATTGTATATTGTGTCAGGAGTGACATTATCTGTAGCATCACTTGGAGAACCTTCTCCAGAAAAAAAGGTGATTTGGAGATCAGGAACTAATAATGTACACTTTCTTCTCAATTGTGTATGTCCCCTATTTCTGGCTGCATTTATACTTGCAAATCGATCAGATAGTCCAGAGGGTACATTTTCTCTATTTTGTAAACCGATGCTGCTAAATCCTGTTGTATTTGCCTTATGCAATACCAAAAAGGTACTAAGGTTCGCATGCTCCCATGTTCTCATGAATACCATACTTACTGCGTTGATCCTTGGCTAATGGACAATTCCACCTGTCCTATTTGCCACAAAGATGTAATAGATTTTGAGAAAAGAGAAAAGTCATAAGTTGAGAATATTCAGCAATGTCAAATAACAGTGAAGGACAAACAATAGTCACTTGCTTTATGCTTAATTTTGAAGTGATGCAAAAAGTAACAAAGTAACAATTTGAACTGAATAATTTGTTAAAGCACAAATTACCCTAGTTTGTTTCAAAATAAAAAGATTTAAAAATAAAATAAAATAAAATAGAAAGTGGTGAATTTGGTTGGACCACACTTAGCATGAGCTAATGGCAGCCTTGGAATTGTCTCTGACCTGTTGTAAATGCAGAATTACAGGCTCAGATGAGGATTCAACAAAACTGTAAAAATTTAAACCAGGAACAGAACCCTTTTAAGGTACCAACTAGAACTTATTGAGGTGCTTCAGTGGAGGATGACAGTGGTAGATTTGAAGAAATTGTAAATTATTTGTGAAGTTATACCTGAATAGTATTTGGAGCTATTACTTCATGTCACTCTCCACAGCCTTTTTCTGTCCATCTCCTTCTATTAATCCAGCAGTAGATTCTGTGTATCATTGCTTAAGACAGAGTAAAGGACACACAGAATATCCAAAAGTAGCCTTCAGGACCTCATCCCTCTGAAAACTTATGTCCCTTAGAAGAGTTTATGTCCATTGGAAAAGTTTTATGAAAGAAAAGAAATGAACTGGAGGGGCTGGGGAAATGGCTCAGTAGAACTCAGGCCCTGGCAAGCGTAAGGGCCTGAGTTCAATCCCCAGTTCTGCCAAAAAAAAAAAAA
>NW_004524644.1:4709259-4723875 GCF_000260255.1 Octodon degus | reverse complement strand
AAGAAGAAGAAGAAAGAAGAAGAAGAAGAAAGAAAGAAAGAAAGAAAGAAAGAAAGAAAGAAAGAAAGAAAGAAAGAAAGAAAGAAAAGAAGTGCACTGGAGAGAGCATAAAGTAAAGAAGGTTCCCTCAGGTAAACTAGAGCTTCTTGTGTGCTGAGGAAGAGTAGAGACCTTGGGACAGTAGGAATTGGTGTTTCCTTCCTCCTTCCCTCCCTCCTTTCTTCCCTCTTTCTCTCCCTCTCTCCCTCGCTCTCTCCTTTCCTTCCTTCTTATCTTTTCAGTATTAGCAACTGACATCTCCAACCCTCATTTTAAAATTTTGAGATGGGGACTCACTAAGTAATTAAATTGCCCAGGCTGGGCTTGAACTTAATGATTCTCTTGCCTTAGCCTCACAGAGTGCTGGGATTACCGATGTGAACCACCATGACTGGCTGGTGTTTTACTTTCTGACAGCATATGGAGACTGCCAACTTGCAGAGAGAAATAGAGGCATGGATTGTTCAAAGCATGATGCTGAACCATGACTGCATATCAGATGACCTAGAGAGTGTGTGTTTGCTTGTTAAACTATTACACAACTCCACCTCTGAAAGTTCTGATGCAAATACTCTGAGGGAGTCCAGGAATATGCATTTTCTGAAAGTTCTGCAGATGATTCTTATGGGTATCCTGATTCACTGTCTAGAGCAGGTACTCAATCTCAGCACTATTCAGAGAAAACATCTGAAGAGTACGTACTATATAACCAACAATCAGTGATCTGAGTATCCTTCTCACTTCCCAAACCTAGGACAGTGCATTGTGAGGTTTCGGTAGCTGCAGGGCATGAGGATGGAGGATGGGGAACTGGGAGGGGAGCTCTTATATAATTATTGGAATATCTTGTTAGCCCGGTGGTAAGCATCAAGTGAGCAATGAGGGATTTTTCTTTATGTTTGGGTTTGTTTCATGTCTTGTTTTCATGCCTGATGTAAGTTCTTATCAGATTGTCCTATTAGTTCTTAGAAATATAACACAAAGCACTACTATGCATATGCATGTATATCCGTGCCAATACTATTGTAGACCATAAGGTTAAAGCAGATTAGCTAAAATAGAAGAACACCAGCTATGGTGACAGGCTAAAAGTCCAAAGGTGACATTCAAGCTTGCCTGGATTTTTCAAATGCACAATAAATAAGTGATTAAGAACACAGACCTTTGGTGGTTCTTCACCAACCAGAAGAACCTACTGTGCCTTTCTGGAGCATCCAAACTCCAACTGCATAAAAACTCAGTGATTTTGGATAATTTGGAGTTCAAATAGACAGTTGAGGCATCTTCTTTCCTTGAGTGGGAGACCAACTACGCCATATAAGGCCTATGGCTCCAAACTAAACTGCCTAGAGGGCAGATGTCCAACTACTTATCTTTTGCTTTCACAAATGAATTTTTTACCCTCACTACATTGAGAATGACAAGATTCTTAAAAATCAATCAATGGAATCCTATATTTTAACAAATAAGAAATCTGAAATTCAGGTTCAATGACATAGCCCAAAGATATACACCTAGTATACATTACATATATTCACTAAAAGTATAGATATTCTTAATTGGAAAGTTATTTTGGGTAATAGCATAGACCCCAGTATATCCTGGGCAACAAGGTCAGTGAGACAGTCCAAGTATTTCAGCAAAATGGAAACTCCAAAAATCTAACCATATACAACCTTGAAGAAGGACAGTCCCACAGTATTCCTTTTCCTGTCTCTTGCCTTCATTCACCACCCCGTTCTTCTTGAACAACCATCTACCTGAGAGCATAGCAGCAACTGGCATGTCATGACAAGCAGCCCATATTCAGTAGACCAGAATGACAGGCACTCCAAACATGAAACTACTATTACAGATTACCATCTTCAGTGCAGTTGCTTATTTCACAAGTATCAGTATATGTAGTTAGGGTGAGAATCTTTCCAATTAACTGCTAGATTAAAAAATCTTCTGGAGATTCTCAGGATCATTGCTTTGCCCATCTTCTACATATAACTGTATGGCTTGTCACTGTCATGTTTCCTAGCTCTTCTCCTTTCCCTCTCTTGATTAGTTAGTCCTCGAGATCCTGCTTTCCTTTTACGTGTGTTAAACCTAGAAGTATATAATTCTTTATGCCTATTTTTTAAAATATATTTTAATTTTTAAATGTTTTTTCATCATATTCTGTAGGGACTTAAAGTTCAACATATCAGTACTTGATGAAAAATATCTGTTCCATGTTATACCTAAGATGTTTGATATTCAGACAGATAGTGAGGTTATGCTTAACAGCCTAGGTTGTATGGTAATAACAATAAGCTTGTCTTCTAGATGGTTAATCACCTAAGTTTGCAGACCAAAATTAGAGAAAAAGGAGGGCTGCAAGGAAAGCCAACATTTTGGCCCTAGCCTTCCAAGGTCAATTAAGACTCAGGACATATGAGAACTTGTACTGTAACGTCATGTAACTCAGTAGTGTCCCAAATTTTCTGATCAAGGAGATTATGGGGCCAAAGAGGAAAGTGATCGATGATGGAGAGTGTGCCTAAGGAGAGTCATATGGAGAGAAAACATTCTCTCAGGCTTTCACAGAGAGCACATTGGCCAAGCAATGGCCGTGACTCATCCACATGGCTGACACTGCCAAAGGTTCTACAATCTGAGGTACAGGATCTCAGGATAAATCCTGAGGGGGTCTCACTGACCTTCTCAGCCCCAAAAGCTCCAACTCTTGTTGCATAGGTCCTGCTTTACCTCGGTCTTAGCCATCCAGAAGAAAAGTATAAAAACGAAATATAAGAAATAAAGCCATGCTGTTATGTTGAGCTTTTGGGGATTCAGGTCAACAATTTCTGACACTGCCAGCCAAGCGGAAGACCCAATACTATTATGGGCTACTGGACTCTTTTAGAATATTTTACTGAGTTTACACACCTATAATATTCAAATAACGGAACTTAACAAAAAAAGAAAAAAAAACAAAACCAAAAATAAATAAATAAATAAATAAATAAAAATTAAAAAAAAAAACGAAAAAAGGGGATACAGATGAATGTCCATTTTGTATCTGTGTATTCAAAGTGGTTAGGATAGATATATAATTACATTCTCTTGATGAATAGAGGGATTTGTTCTAATGGTGTTTGTAAATAGGATAGCATGTCTGAATCTTGTACAACAATTAACCACTAGGAAGAATGTATGCAATGTGTTAATTACTGTCCTACCAATTTGGTTTGAAACTGTTTCATTGCTATTTGTTTCTCAATAAAATTATGGGGAAAAAAAGGAAACTCCTCAGTTCGCCATTGGCAAGCTTATCTTGAATAGGTTGTCATCATGGTTTAAATCTAAAATATTCCCCCAAAGTCGCATGTGTTTAGAAAGTGATTGGATCACCATATTTCTCAATAGCTTCATCCATTAATAAGTTCAGCTGGCAAATGTGGTGGGATATGTGACTTGGTTGGAGGTGAGTGACTGGGGCGTGACCTGGAAGGGTTTGTTCTTGTCTCTGCTCCTCCTGGCTACAGTTGCATAGCAGCTGTCCTCCACCATGCCCTTCTACCCTGTGTCTCTACCTTGAGGCCAGCAGGCTTTGGACTGAATATCCTGGAAACTGTGAGACAAATAAAATGCTCTTCATTTAAATTACTATTTATAGGTATTTTGTCTCAGTGAAGAGGAAATAACCAATATGTCTGTCAATAGGAAAACTCTGTACCCAGAATAGTCAAGTACAAAAGAGTTGGTTGTCAGACATGTAACATTTCCTCCACTAAAAGTTGTTCTGCTCTCTTGTATCCTTCTTTATCTCTGTATTTCTTACTTTTAATTAAGGCTCATGGGAAGGCCTTTAGGTAGGCCTTAAAGCTAAAGGTCAGGTTGCTCATTCTCAGAATGAAACATCCTCAAAAGGAAGTAGTGATGAGGAACAAGAAAAAGTCGAAAAGGATGAAGTAGCCTCAATAATGCAGGAAATGTATCTGATCTAGGAAGGCTGGGTCCTCCTGCAAAGTACAGAGTGGTTTTGCGGGTGGTCTCCTGCATCCAAGGTGCCAGAAGATGTCACTTCAAGCTGTGATGTCTGAATCCCTTCAAGAATTTATTTCTTTTGTAGTGAAAGCTCTGAGGATCAAAGACTGGGTGGCCTCATGGTTTCCAAAGCCTATTAACTGGATGCACTAAAGATTAGAAAAGCTAGAACCAGCTCAGGATGGTGATACTGGCCCACCGCAGTAGAGCTAGAAGTGGGCTTAGCTGGCAGCATGAGTGACTACAGATACGTTGGAGTCAGAACGGAAAAGGCGATGTAAGTAGGCCACTGGACAGTGGCAGTACCACCAGGAGTTACAGCTGGTGTGGGTGAGAGAGGAGTGCTGCTGTCTTGGCCTGTTTTCTTTACTGGGACCACAGCCTTACATCTTTCACCTTTTCCCTAGCAGTCCTAGCTAGATCAGATTTGGATCATACTAGTGAAATCAAATGGGTCAATTAAGTATTCAAGCACATTATTATTTTCAAGTTGACTCTTTACAGAATTAAACATTTATTCAGAGTTACTATCCTTATACTTGAAAGTAAATTTAAAAAATCAATTGAAAAATATAACAAAATTAAAATTTGTCCTTTAAACATTGAACAGCTCACAAAATAGTAGAGAAATGCCAAGCCAAATTGTGGGAGAAAGCCTAATCCCAGAGAGGTAAGGAGAAGAAGCAAGCACCAGTGCTGCCCTGAGGGATCTACCAGTATCAGGTTAGATAAAGGGAAGCCTTAGCTTTAGCTAGCAGCCTAGGGGTAGAGGACAGAATCAGGTCCTTCCACAGAAAGTCTGTCAAATATTCAGTGATGAAGAATCCCGTGATGAAGTTAACCTGGCACAATTCTCAGAGACCAGTCAACATTTCCTACCACCTTTTGCGAGGTTGGTAGATCCTTGATTCAGAAAATCAATGAGGATATGAGAAAGGGGAAACACAGGCTAGTCTCAATATATGAAAATAGTTACAAAATCCAGGAATGTGAGATTCAGTCAAAATTAAAAAATCAATCAAAGTGTAACTCGTTGCCACAAAAGATTAAGGTGATTGTATAATCAATTCAAAAGATGAAGAAAAATAGCACGAATGTCCACCAAGGGTAAAACCCCTTAGAGTAGTGTGCATCA
This sequence comes from Octodon degus, assembly GCF_000260255.1. Lineage (NCBI taxonomy): Eukaryota > Metazoa > Chordata > Mammalia > Rodentia > Octodontidae > Octodon > Octodon degus. Next base: position 4,718,684 of record NW_004524644.1, on the reverse strand, counting down.
ATGGTGGCTATGGCTTATATCTCAATGTTTCCCCCAAACCTCATCCATTCAGAGCTGGGCCTTTGGGAGGTAGCAGGATAGTGGGGGCATAATATTTATTAATGGATTAGTCCACTGAGAAGTTTATAGATAAATGTGATTTGGAAGATGAAGCCTGGATGGCAGTGGGTCACTGTGGACGTGGCCTGGAAGGGTCTATCTCCCTACCCCTCCCTTGCCTGCTCTTTGCTTCCTGCGGCCCTGCTATGAGCAACCCTCCTCTGCCATGCCCCTCTGTAGTGTGTGTCTGCATTGGAGCCAGTCAGGAATCCTTATACTTGAAAGTAAATTTGTCTTCCTTAGACTTGTCTTTTTTTTTTTTTTTTGTATTTTTAGGGAAGGGTCTATAGGGTGTTCTGGATCTCACTACTAGATCAGACTCATAGTGATGCACCTGTTTATAGCCTCCCAAGAGCTGGAATTTCAGGGGTGCACTACCATGCCCACTCAATCTCAATTGCTGTCTCAGCATGCCTCAAGGGCAGGGCTTGCACAGCAGGCCCAGGGATCAAACCCCCAGCCCCTGCACCTGCTTACAGGTGCTTTAATCCACTGAGCTATTTGGCCAGCCCTGGAAAATTGTTATTATAAATATCTGTAGTTCTGTTAACTTCTAGGTAAGAGGGAAGGAGCTGTGAATTGGGTTTGGTACATGGAAGATTTTTGAAAATGTTATAAATGTTTTACTGATTTGAATGACAGATATTCAATGATTACTATAATTAAGTGTAATTGTTTACTCAATAATTATAATCATTAAACCTTATTTATTGTTTACACTTGTAAGTATGTATCTTATGTTTTACACCAAAGATTTTAAAGAGTCTACCTTTTGGGAGTCATAGAAATAAAGCTGAAGCACCATATCTGACAAGAAGCAAGACAGGTACTTTCGAGCGCATCTGGTAACCCCACAGTCCCATCAGCTACTCTATACGCCCACCAGTTTATCATGGTACTCAGATGCCAAACTTGCCCTTCGCAGTCTACCTTGCTAGACAAGAAAGTTTGATCCTGGTCATTTATGCAGCAACCTATTGATTTTTTCCATATAATTTAGAACCAACCAACATTGTGATTCTCTCAACCATAACCAAAACACATCATAAATTTAATTTGAAAGCACAATAATTATTTTCATGTCTTTAGCAAGTGTGAATTATACAAACCAATGAACATGCTTCCAAAGCAACTAAGACAATTATTCATCCTAAGGAGTTTGTTGGGCCATGGGTCATAAGATATAAGAAATAAAACACCCTAAAAAAGTCAATGATGGAAAATAAAAATGCAAAACTTACTATTTTTTTGAATGATAGTTACAGCTCATGAGAGAAGAGCCTGTAGTTGTTATGGCAACAGTAATATGGGAAAATGAGCCTCTAGGCTCCAAGTCTCCTTTTTTTCTCTTTCCCAGTCTTGGCACTAAATAGTAAAGAACAGTCCCAGATGATGTGTAAAAACCCATAATGTTTATAAATTAGTCTCAGTTAACACATACAACAACCTTGAGTTTCTAAACCAATAACATGCTGATGAATGTTAAGAGGGTAGAGACATCTTTGATGAATGCACAATGCATCCAGATTCCATAAAAATAAAATAATATAGCATATGCTTAGTTTTGCTGATGGTATTTCCATACCAAACCTAAATAGGTGAGTTCATTTCTGAATTTGTGTCACCTTCATGACACTTCACTAAAGTACCTCACTTTAGCTGCAATCTCTAATCAGCATTCAATTATCTATTGTACAGTAACAGGGTAGTAGAATATGCTGGTTAAAATACTGGAATGTGGAACCAGATGTATCTAACTTCAATTTCAACACTGCCACTCATTTGCTGGGAATTTCTGTGTGAGTTACTTACTGCTTCCAATCTTCAAATTTCTCATCTTTAAAATAGAGATAACAATAATTATAGTACCTCACCTAAAGTAGGTATGAAGGTTAAATAAGGTAATATATATGTATATATAGAAGCACTTCATGTAGCACCTAGCATATATTAAACACTTCAAATACTAATTTAATATTACCATTATTATAAGTATTAATATTGTTCACACCTATGGTCAAGTTGTTTTTTTAATTAAAAAAATTTTAATGTATTTAGTACAAGGTCTACAGGGTCTCACTATACAGATAGGACTCATAGTGATCCTCCTGTTTTCAGCCTCCCAAGTGCTGAGATTACAGGCACACACCACCATACCCAGTCTCAGTTGACATCTCAGTGTGCACCGGGGGGACAGGGCCAGCACAGCATGCCAGGGATTGATCCCTGTGTCTGCCTAAGCAGGCACTTTAATCCGCTGAGCTGGCTGGCTGGCCCTCCACTGTCAGGTTATTTCAAGGGATTTTTTTTTTAAAAAAGAAACATGGAAAAGTTAGAGCGTTCAGCGGTGTAATTCTCAGTTACTTTATTTTACTTTTGTTACATTCCCACATTATTGAGTTTTATTGTTCAGTTACTACTTGGAAGCTTTATCCAAAGTCCAGTTTTCCAGCTCCTTCTTTGCCCTCGCTGCTGTATCTCATTTCTGTGTGTGTAGGCCCAAATTGCAATCACAATCTGGAATGGCAAATTCTAAGAGACCAACTTCATTTTAACCTCTATTTCCAATCTGGTTGATAAGTGAGGTAAATAGAGAGTATAAATATGCCATGTCTAAGAGTGTAAAAATGGAGACTGGGTAAGAGCCAGCCAAAGGTTCAAATCATTAATAAAAATATGAGATGATAATCCTACATCAACAATAGTCAGAAGTGTAGACAAGACCTGAAAAGGGGCTATAGTAAGTCCTATTTGGTTTACCTATTCTAGAAAGCAAGGAAATATTATTTCCAGAAATATGGAACAAAGTTTGAGCCCTGGTTTCTGGGAGTACAATAGAGAAGGATTTAGAGACCCACAAGTGATATTCTTGCCCCTAAAATGGAAACTGTCACTGTTAGCTGGTGACTTGAGTTAGACTTGACCCAGACTTCTCGCTCCTTTTCTTTCCTCTGTCTTCATTCTGTATGGCTGAGATAAAATGCCTGACAGCCATGATTTGAGGGAGGAGAGGTTTATTTTAGCTTCTATTCCAGAAATTTGAGTCCATGTTCAGCAGGTTTAAACACAGAAACAGCATGGTAGACGGACTGGGGCGGAGGAAAGCTGCAGAGCGGCCAGGAAGCCTTGAGAGCAAAAGAAGGAGAAGGGAGACAGGTATGCGCTTGCCCAGTGGCCAGCCCTGGCAGTAGGCCCATGCTGTAACTGCACATGAGGCTTGATGGGCAGTTCTTCATCTAAAACTGTACCATCCTCTAAAGAGAGTACAGCACACACAGAGAAACACAACATTTTTGTGTACATCTGGATGTATTTTTATATGGTGAACATACTCATGAACTTGCTACCCAAATTAGGAAATAGGATACTGTCAGTATAATAGAAATCTTCCTTGGATCCTTTCCCAGCCATTGTTACCAGCTGTGGTAACTACTGTCCTATCATTTTCATTGTTAATCGATTTGCTAATTTTTAACATTAGAAATAGAATCACTGCAATATATATTCCTATGTTGGCTTATTTTCTCATCAACAGCACAGTTGAGAGACTTTCCTAGACTGATTGTAGTTGTAGTTTGATTATTCGTTTTGCTAAATAGTATCTCATTGTATGAAAGTGTTACAGGTTTTTGTGGAGTTTCTTTGGGGGGACTGGGGATCAAACTCAGGACCTTGCACTTGCCATGCAAGCACTTGGGCCACTGAGCTATCTCTCTGGTCTCTACAGGATATATTTTTTTAAAAATCGTTTTACTTTCTATACATTTTGACTTGTTTCCATTTGGGGAGTTTGGCAAATGGTGGTACAATAGCCATTCTTGTACCTGACTTTTGGCATACATGCATCAGATTCAAATGCATTTCTGTTAGGGTGTATACCGGGCTGAAATACTGAGTCACAGGCTATGCAAATACTTCACTTTAGTAGATCCTGGCAAATTAGTGCCTCCACTTCTCAAAAGTGGTTCTGCTAAAATGTACCATCACCCGCAGTACTTGAGATTTCTAGATGCTTCACATCCTCACCAGTACTTGGTATGTCTGTCCTTTTAGTTGTAATCTTCCTGGTGGGTGTGAACTGTTTGATTTTTATTTGTTTTGAATTTTTTTAATTTTTTTATTAATTTTATTGAGAAGCAAATAGCAATGAGACAGTTTCAAAACAGATTAGTAGGATAGTTACAATAATTAATACATTGCATATTGTTGTCTTCATAGTAGTTATTCATAGTACAAGATGCAGACATGATATCCTGTCTGAATACTATTAGTACTTTTTTCTCATTGAATTAAGAGAAAGTAGCTGTATATCTATCCTAATTCATATATATATATATATATATATATCACTACAAAATGGTCCTTCATTTATTTTCTGATCAAGGAGATTATGGGGCCACAGAGGAATGTGATCGATGATGTAGAGTGTGCCTAAGGAGGTTCATCTAGACAAAAAACATTCTCTCAGGCTTTCACAGAGAGCACATTGGCCAAGCAATGGCCGTGACTCACCCACATGGCTGACACTGACAAAGGATCTACAAACTGTTTTGAGTTTTCAATTTTGACTGTTTCACTGCTTTGATTTTTTAATGAAGAATGAGATTAAGCATGTTTACTGTTTAGTTATCTTATTTCATAAAAGTGCCTATTTGAACATTTGCACATTTCTAAATCTTATTGTCTTACTTTTATAGACTGGTAAGTTTATATAAGTGAATAAATATGTATCTTCTAGATATAATTTCCTTAGTTAAATGTAAATATCTCAAATAAATTATCTCAAGCTTTTTTTTTTTTTACTTTCTTAGTAGTGCCTTTTGAAAAGCAGAAATTCTTAATTTTGATGCGTCAAAACTATCAGCAGCACAGTGGTTAAGAGAGACTTAAAAACTACACACCTGTTAAGATCTCAGTTCTGTGTCTTCCTTGCCCCATGTGACTTGGGAAAACTGTGTTGCCTTTCTAAGCCTCAGATTCTTCATTTCCAAAATAGGAACGGTAGTCTCATCTGCATGGTCCCACTATAAAGCTTATCGAACTTCTAATCATCTCTTCTTATCATTATCACAGTGCTACTCATTATTTTATTCCAATGTTAAGTATTTATGTGACAAAACTATAGTTTTAACAGGTTCCCCTCATGGAGTAAAAAGAATGAATTTGCTCATGTTAACTTTAATATTGAAACATGCCTTCCTAATGCTGTTTGAAAACATGTTGAAACCCCCTGGCTCAGGCAGTGAAGTGGAAGAGAATTGCCATTTTTTCCAGAATCTACATGACTGGAAAGTATTTGATTTGTCAGCCATTGATTTTGAATCTTCAGTGGTCTTCTTTTTACACTCAATCATATCAGTAATTCTTTTATAATAAAATTCCACTGCACTATGTAGACAATCTATTGAAAAAATAAAATAGTGCATTATTTTCCTTTCTATCTCACTAGGAAATGATTCTTATGATTACATTTAAATACTTGTTCATCTAGGGGCTGGAGAGATGGCTCAGTGGTCTAAAGCACCTACTTGGAACAAGCTTGGCAAAGCACAGGGACCGCGGTTCAATCCCCCAGCACCACATGCCAGCCATCCCCGCCCCCTGGTGGGCTGAGCTGGCCACACACACACACACACACACACACTAAATAAATGTAAAAAATAAATAAATAAATAAATAAATAAATAAAAATACTTGTTCATCTAGTTCTACTGAAGCTTTGCTAAACAATTCCATGAAAGTAAGGTATGAATTTGTATAATTTGTTAAAAACACTATGGTATCATTCAGTGTATTGTATACTTAATTTTCTAAAAGACATACAGTTCTCCATGTTACTAAATCTAAACATAGTCTTTTGGCTGATAAATTTGTAATCAAACCACAAAAACCTTGAAGACAAGGGAAGTAGAAAGGGGAGTGGATGATGTGATATGGTGAGAGATAGAATTTAAGATTGTAAACTGATTCATTTCTTTCAAAGTTATCTCATCCACACTATCTTTTTTTTTTAAAGTGTATTTGGTTGTTGTAGGGTCTCACTATGCAGCTCAGACTTGTAGTGATCCTCCTGCTTTTAGCCTCCCCAGTGCTGGGATTACAGGCATGTGCCACTATGCCTGGACTCTGGCCGGCTCAGCCCACCCTAGAGGTGGGGCTGGCACAGAATGTGGTGCCAGGGATTGAACTACAGTCTCTGTTCTTGCCTAAGCAGGTGCCTTAGGCTGCTAAGCTATCTTGCTGGCCCCTCCACTATCTTTTTAATGATGACCATGCAGAGAATTACCAGTTTAGAAAGAAACCAGAAGCAGTGAATCATAAGATGGATGCAATGTGTTAGTATACATTGAACATTTTCTTTGGCCACATGTCTATTCATTACTTCCTATGGACTGCATCTTTAAACCTTCTCAGCAATCCTCTGGACGTGTTTCCACATTGTAAGCCTTGGGAAGAATAAGTAACTAGACTAAAGTGATGCAACTGAACAATGATAAAAGCCAGGATTTGATGCAGGAAGCCACACTCAAGATCTGGCACTCAGGGCCGGTCAAATAGCTCAGTGGATTAAAGGGTCTGCAAGCAGGCGCAGGGGCCAGGGGTTTGATCCCTGGACCTGCCGTGCTGGCCCCACCCCCGGGGTGTGCTGAGATGGCAATTGAGACTGGGTGTGGTGGCACATGCCTGTAATCCCAGCTCTTGGGAGGCTGTAAACAGACAGATCACTACAAGTCTGATCTAGTAGTAAGACGCTGAACACCCTGTAGACCTTCCCTAAAATAAAAAAAAATCTTTTTTTTAGATAGGCACTCTATCAACAAAAGGGAGTGAAGGAGAGTGGGGAAAAAACCCTAAGATATATTATTAATTATATACTGGTACAAATACCCTATTATAAATGTAATCACTATTTTTGGAAAATATGTACTAATAGAAACTGATTGGAGAACACTTTGGATATTTGATCAATCTGATATGGTAATCTTGATAACCTGATATGGATATTTAGTTAAATATTAATCTCTTTCGCTAATCTTGATAACCTGATGTGGATATTTAGTTAAATATTAATCTCTTTCGATATTTGTATTAGTAGTAGTCATTAGTAGACAATTTGTGGAGAGATTAGAATGGCATTTATAAAAGCATAGTCTAGAAAAATATGAGTTACACAAGCCTTACCACAATTATACATACTTTACCAGCTTTATCAGCAACTATATTGGAGTAAGTCCAGAAAGTTCCTTAAATTATACATATCCAATCACACACATGTTACAAAACATGCAGGAATAAAATCAAGAATCTAAACCATATAGACACTTTTGTTCAGAAGAGATGTCACTGAAAATTCCTTTGATCAGGGTTATCCTTGAAACAGTCTCTTAACTTGCTTCCTTACCAATCACAAAGCTATTATCAGCCTGAATCTTGCATCATAAAGATTAGAAGGAGGTAATTTAATAGATTTAAAGTAGCTAAAGAATGACAAAGGAAAATATCAAGGGAGAGAGTGAAAAGTAATAAAGGACTAAACAGAAGTAAACAGAGTCAGGTCCAGGCAGGGTGAAAAGACACAAATATTTTATGCTAAAAATATTTCTTTGTGATTTTTCATGTACTCTCATTACTTTTCTCATGATTGGGATAAAATACTCAAGCACTACAACTGAAAAGAGGAGAGGTTCATTTTGGCCCATGTTTTTAGTTCAAGGTCTGCTGGCTTTAAGTAAGGAAGGGCATGAGAAAAAGGCCCAAGTAGCAGAAAGCTGCTCCTGTCACAACAGCTGGAAAACAGCCAGAAGAGGAATGAGGGGGAGGGTATACCCTGCTGGATCACACCCCCAGGAACTTGCCTCTTCCACTAGACCTGCTTCCAAGCAACATCTCCGCAGCAGTGTCCCTGTAACCCAGTGACCTCCCACAAGTCCCCCTCAGATTGGATAAGATTCTTGGGAGACATTTTAAAACTCTACATTTTAACATGTACTGTTTTGATGATTATTTTCCCTTTATTCAATTATTGAAAAAACTGATTGGAGAACACTTTGGATATTTGATCAATCTGATATGGTAATCTTGATAACCTGATGTGGATATTTAGTTAAATATTAATCTCTTTCGCTATTTGTATATTCTAGATCACTTTTGCTACATACCAAACCACACTTAAACTTCATGGCTTAAAATAATAGCAACAATTTATATGCTTGGTGGATTATCATTATTCAGCACAATACCAGTTGGTGTGTCTCACCTGGGGTCCAGAGAATTGATTTTTTAAAGCGGCTCATTGACAGTGACCAGGATGGTGCTACTGTCAGCTGGAAGTTCAACCAGGGTTTTGGATGGAATTCTGTCTCCCTCTCTTGGGCTTTTCTGCAGGCTAGTTGGATTTGCATTTGACATAGTAGCTAAGTTGCAAGAACAGAAATATCAAAAGAACCATATATAAGATATTGTCTTTTATGCCACTGCCTCTCTGTGTTCACAAACTACCTACATTCAAGATAAGAAAAGATAGTCCCAACCTCAAAAAGGATGGTGATTAAAGTCCCACATTAAGAAGAGAATACTGGGCTACCCTGCACAGGCGGGACCGCCTGCTGGTCCCAGCCCAGGCAAAGCATGGGTGAGGCCATCTTCCACCCCCTTGGGATGCCCCTACCACTCCGCAGCACCTCCCCCACCCCACCTGCCCAGTAGGAATTTCTGCTACGTTCTGGGAACACCCAGACCCAGTCCTAAACCAGACCCGGTGAGTGTGTGGGAGAGCTGCCTCTCCCCGCTACTCCACCTAGACCCCTCCAGGCTCAGCTCAGGCCTGGCATACAGGCCAGGGGTGTAACCCTGCTGCTGCAATACCTACAGAGAGGGTAGAGGATAGAACCATCCAGCTAGTCCAGGAGCAGAACATCTTGCCACAGGGGCACAACAGGTTCACCCTCAAGGGCAACAGCAGGAAGGAACTGAGCACAGCAGCCAGACCCAAGCCAGGAACAGCTGGATAAATCCAAACTTTGTAGATCTGCAACTGAACTTCAGTACGTGCTAAGGTTATAACTACAACGAAGATCTACAACAAAGGTCAGAAGGCAGTGCTACACAAAATTATGAGAAGGAACAAAATGTAACCTCAGAACCCAACCCCACCTGTAAAAAGTGCAGAGGACACTAACAAAACAAATTGGGAATCACACAGCTGAAAGCAATGAATCAATGGCTTCTGAAATAAAGAAACAGCTGCAGAAAGGTATAGAGGAACTCAGATTGGAAACAAAAAAAGAAATCCCTGAATTAATAAAAACTGCAGTAAAGAATCAAAT
>NW_004524644.1:4700186-4702861 GCF_000260255.1 Octodon degus | reverse complement strand
AATATAAATTTAGCATTTAATTAAGGACTGAGTTTTCAATGATAGGGGAAAATACATACTTACTGGTATATATGGAGGAAACAAACATTATTTGAATAGGCACATAGGAAGATATATAATTATAAGTCATAATTAGTGCTAATTAGAAATCTATGTTACCTTGAGTGCGTATTATGTGATTTAGAGTTCAGTAAAGTCTAATTTTCAGAAAACAATGATAATTTAACTGAGCTATTAAGGATAACTGAATTAATCAGTGTTCTCTAGAAAAACAGAACCACTAGAATATATAAGGGGGTTAGTAGATGGGTCCACACAATTAGAGAATCCTACAGTTGCTCAATTCAAGAAGCCAGGAGCCTCAACATGAGACAGGGACCAGTGTACCCTCAAACCCAGACCAAGGCCTGAAAACCTCTAGGAGAATTTCTGGTACAAGTCCATGTTCAAGAGCTGAAGAACTCAGTCTGATGTCCTCACAGACAATAGCAGCAGATACAGGGACATTCACCCACTGGGGAAGGGTCTAGCTTCTGCTTTTCTATTTCATCCCAGGCCCAGCCATTAGTATTGTGTGCCCATGTTCAGGATGAGTCTTCTTCACACAGCCCATTGACCTGCTAGTCTTCTTAGGAAATTTCCTTATAGACAAACCTTTGCTCTTTTTCTAGATAACTCTCAATTCAATCAAGTGAATCAACCAATGAATAAAAGTAAATTTCTCCAGAGAATTCCACTCATAGGGAACAGCCTGTGGAAATCCATATAAGAGAAGGTAGGAATGTGCAGAGAACACAGACACAATAAAAGTCCATGTGGCCAGAAAAGATGAGGGAAGGATTAATAGAATAAGTTGAGAGTGGGTTGGTAGCAGCGTCCTGAACAGGGAGGGTGTTCTAAGGCCCACATTTGCCTTTAGTCTCAGAGCAGCTAGAAGACATCAAAGTGATTTAAGCAGGGATAATGGAATTATTAGATCTATAGTTCAAACACTCATTGTAAAAGGTAAATAAGACAGGGTAAAATCAAGGAGATTAATTCCGTGGTTACTTTTGTAATTCAGAAAAGAAGTGATTAATAACTCATCTTGTGAGAAAGAGAGACAGAATCAAACAGATTCAAGACATAGAAACAATTATGTGTAAAGCAAATGAATAACATAAAATAAACGAATAGATTCCTAGAAGCAGACAGCTATCAAGACTGAATTACGGAGAAATGAAAAAAAATTGAATAGACCTATAAATAGTAAATGAGATTGAAGAAGTAATAATAATTTTTTTTAAACCTCCAAGGAAAAAGACCAAAAGCATATGGTTTCAGCATGAATTCTTCCTTAGAGAATTTTATCAGATACTTACAGAAGAATGGATACCAGTCTTCCCCAAACACTTCAAAAGGATTGAAGAAGACAGAACAATTCTAAATGTGTTCTAGGAGGCAAGGATTATTTTGATATCAGGATAACTACAGACCAATCTCCCTGATGAGTATTGAAGCAAGACTTCTTAACAAAACTGAAACTAAACTCAACAGTCTTTTCAGAGCATCACTCCATGACAAAGTGAGATTTATACCTTAGATTCAAAGATGGCTCAACATATGAAAATTATATGTAATATACCACATACACAGCATAAAGATCAAATTCCAATAATCTCAATTAATGTAGAAAAACATCTGAGAAAATTCAACCTTCTTTTCTTTCTTTCTTTCTTTCTTTCTTTCTTTCTTTCTTTCTTTCTTTCTTTCTTTCTTTCTGTCTTTCTGTCTTTCTGTCTTTCTGTCTTTCTGTCTTTCTGTCTTTCTGTCTTTCTGTCTTTCTGTCTTTCTGTCTTTCTGTCTTTCTCTTTCTTTCTTTCTTTCTTTCTTTCTTTCTTTCTTTCTTTCTTTCTTTATTTCTTTCTTTCATTGGTACAGGGTCTTGCTATGCACCTCAGACTCATAGTGATCCTCCTGTCTCATCCTCCCCAGTGCTGGGATTACAGGTGTGCACCACCATGTCTGGTTTCGGTAGCCGGCATGGCACAGGAGCCAGCATGGCATGCAGTACTCGGGATCAAATCTGGGTCCTTGCACTTGCTAGGCAGGTGCTTAAACTGCCAAGCTATCTCCCCACCTCCTCAACGCCTTTTTATGATGAAAAAATATTCAACAAACCAGGACTAGAAATAAACTGCCTCAAAATACACAAAACTATATATGAATATAGAAAACATAAATATCTAGAAAATGACCTCATGCTCATGATTGAAAAGACAAAACTTCATTAAAATCTCCATACTGCTCAATGCAATCTCTAGATGCAAAGCAATCTCTAATAAAATTCCCAAAGTCATATTTTACACAAATAGAGAAACCATCCTCAGATCCATACAGCAGCTCAAAGGACAGTGAGTGGCCAAGAAAAAACATAACTACAAATCAGTGCTAATGAAGATGGTGTAGAATTGGCACCAACACAGATCTGTAGGCCAATGGAACAGAATAGAGACCCCAGAAATCCTTCACTGTATTTTCTAGGACAAAATGATTTTCAATGAGTGTACCAAGACTGCACAATGGGTAAGGACACACAGTCTCATCAACAAATGGTATTGAGAAAACCTGGGTGCAGTTTTCTAGGTCCAGTTACAAAGGAATAAATCTCTCTCTCTCTCTCTCTCTCTCTCTCT
>NW_004524644.1:4677548-4700086 GCF_000260255.1 Octodon degus | reverse complement strand
TATATATATATATAGTTGCAAGGTCCCCAGTGCAACAAGGAAGTGGTGCTTTGGAAGATGATTGGATCATGAACTTCTCACTACATCAATGGATTTCTCTATGGATGGATTCATAATTTGATGACATTATTGATAACTGATAGAAATATAGGAGATGGACCTTAGTTGAAGGGGTATATTATGCGACATGTCCTTGGGGGAACTATAACTTGTTTCAGGTCTCTACTCCTGGCTCTGCCTCCTCCCCCTCTTCCTTCCCTTGCTCACCTCTCCTCCTCCCCTTTTTTCTCCCTCCCCCCTTCCTAGATACCGTGAGGTCAACTGCTTTCCTCTATCATACTTTCCACCATGCTGATTCTTCCTTGCCACAGAAACATTAGAAACAGTGATCATGATCAAAACCTCTGAAACCATGAATCAAAATAAGTGTTTCCTACTTTAAGTTATTCTTTTAGGTATTTTGTCAGAGCAGTGGTTAGATTCCTAGTACAATATCTGAAAGAAGAATCTTGAGATAGTTTCACTCCCATTTTTATTACCACAACCCTTACAATAGCCAGCAAGTACAAGCAAGTCAGATATCCATGAATATTTGGCTACATTAAAAAATGCCATTTGTATACACAGGAGACTATTATGCAGCTTAAAAGATCCTACATGATACATGCTACAATATTTGTGAATCCTCAAGACATTATGTTAAGTAAAATAATCCAGTCTAAAAAGGACAAATACTCCATGATTACACTCATCTCAAGTATCTGAAGTTGTCACACTGATAGAAATAAGTAGTATAATGATGTTGCCAGGGGTCAAGTGGAAAGAAAGAGGAGGAATATATGAGGGTTTTGCAAGATGAAAAAGTTCTGGAGATTCATTGCATGACAACATGCTATGCTTCATAATATTACACCATATACTTAAATGATTAAAATTGTAAATTAAATGTTATGTATTATTATTATTATTATTATTATTATTATTATTATTAAAAAGAAACAGGAACTTTTGGATTATTTAGGTCTTTCTCATACACCTGACTCTGCTTTCTCTAAGTAAAAAGAGGTAAAAAACTTCTGTTTTTTGTCCATATCATTTAGACAAACATCTGAAGTTTAAAAGATAATTAATGAGTGTTGGATCAATGGATAAGCAAGGCAGGTGAAAAAGTATGGACACATTTCTTGACTTCAGTTCCAAGTTCCCTAGTTCTCTCTTGCCTTTGGTCATATTGCAGCATCTCTCTTCTCCTTCTTACCTCTATCCATGACCTAGCCAATCTGAAACTCATCAAGGAAGCTTTTGTAGATCTCAGGACATTGCTGGGCTTCCCTTCTGTGACCTCTGAAGGAATCTCAGTTGGAGGTAAGGACTTCCCACACTGCATCACAACACTTGATTTGTCTGTGGGCAATCGTGGGAGGTCTTTCTGGTGGAGAGTTCACATCTGTAACCCAAGTAAGTAGCAGAGTGGATAGCCTGCAGTAGGCACTAGTTAGTATCTATTTGTACCAGTGAATGCAGGGAATTAATTTATTAAATTTTGAAAAATGTGGATAGTCTGTCTTTTTTACTTTCTCTTGAAAACTAGCTTTAAAAACTGTATTGGAAAAAAATCATGGCAGAATTCCCTGAATTTTTTTTCAAATGATAATGTAACACTATTCCACATTGTTGATTGATCATAATTTTTGGTGGAACCAGGGACTGAACTCAGGCCCTTGCGCTTGCCAGGAAAGCGCTTATTTCACTGAGTCATCTCCCTGGCCCTGATTGATCATAATTCTATGGTGTAGGTCCCAAATTCAGATGCAACATTCTGAGGAAGGAATTCACAGGTGCAACTCTCCCTTTCCTAATGGTCAGCCATTACCTCTGCTTCGGGTTGGGCCCAAATGTTGCTGGTGAGGACACTTCACCTCCCTTCTCCCTACACAGTATGCAGCTGCACATGTAGAAGAATCTGCCTCAGCGCCTTTGGTCATACTGCCAGCATTCTTAGCTGAAATTTCAGGACTTTACCATGATATACAGTAGAAATATATTAATATATTGGATCTGAAAAATATTTAAAGGCAGTTTTTGTCCACAAAAAATTTAATAAGCAATATACATTTTCCAAATGACTGACTAGTTGAAACTATAGCACACTTATAACAAGAATATTAATGAGATATGTTCATAATATTAAGAAATATTACTAGGAGAAATGTATAGGGACTTAAGCCAGTGCTTTTTAAACTGAGATCTACATAGTATGTTCTTCACCATCTTTGAGTTCTCTAGGACATTTTTAATGTCAATGTTTAATTAGGCGATCATTTACAAGTTAGTATAAGGGCCAGAGATATAGCTCAGCAGCACAGCCCCTGCCTGGCAAGCACAAGGTCCTGAGTTTGATTCCCAGAATCAGAAAGAAGAAAGAGAAGTTAAAATATTTCAAATCATTGGATATACTTACTGTCTAGTGGGGAAACCAGCAGAAAAACAGTAGTGACAAACAGTACTAGAGGACAGAAAGATTCCATATTTATGATTGCATTAATATTGAGTAATCTACTAGAGTCTAGAGTGTATGTCCATAGACCTGAGAGATCAATAAATTTTAAGTAAGATAAACACAGGGAGAGTCATACCTAGATAAATTATACTGAAGCCCCTATAGCCAAAGACAAGAAGAAAACCATGAAATTAACAAGAACAAAACAATGATAGGCACACAGGAGCACTGACACCATCAACAGCTAATTTCTCATCAGCATTGATGGAGGCCAGAGACAATGGAATCACATTTGGAAATTTTCAGTTTTCTTGAGATAAACTTTATAGGACTCTCATACATTCATTAGTACAATTGATACTGTCCTACAGGTCTCCAAAACTATCCTTTTTTTTTCTGTTTTTAGATTGAGTTCGCTAATGCTTTCTTTTATTGTATAAAATCTGTTAAAACCATCTGGTGAATTTTTCTTTTCAGTTATACTTTTAGAATTTCTGTTTGGTTATGTTTTTATAACTTCTGTTTCTCTATTATCTACTTGGAGAGGAATAGATAGCATGGTTTTTTCATTTCAATATCATTTCCTTCCATTTTTAAAAATACATTCTAAACCACTTGTTTAAAATTTTATCTGCTAAAATCAACATCTGAGCCCACACAGAATCATTTTCTACTGGATAATTTTTTCTTCTCACTCTCCCTGCTTTTTGATATCTTATAATTCTTTTGTTGAAAATTGAATATTTTAGCTAACAAATGACAGTAACTGTAGATTCTGATTTTCTCTCTTGAGGGACTAATTTTTTTTTTGGTGACTTGGTTATTATTTATAGAACCCATCTCCTTTATAATATGTGGCTGCAAATATCTACAAAATTATTCTTCTATTTTTATTTTTAACCTGGTTTCCTAAAGGTTTGCTCTGAAAGTATATAGCTTGGTGGTGAAGAAATGATTTAGGCAGACTATATCCAAATATATCAAATCTGTAAGGCTTCTGTCCTCTGACAATAGAGTCAGGCATTTTTCTGTTTCTGCAGGGTTAATGTCTCACCACCAAGCTCCTTTTTTCCTTCTCTGGTCATGTAGGTTATCCCTCAGTTTCCTGGGGACGTTTGGAGAGCTATCTATCTTTGATATGGTTTCTCATTTCTGGGGCTTCTCCATTAAATGTATGAGTAATTCATTATTTTTCCCAACTGAGACCTCAGGCTAGGAGAATTGTGGATTTTCCATATTCATTTCCTAAGAGCCGGCTGTTTTTAGTGATAAATTTTTGGCATGAACTTTTGTCCTATACTCCAAACTAAGTCTTGCTCTTCTGGTAGATGCTGCTGCTTTTCACTACTGGACCTGCATATGCTAATAGCACCAAGATGGGTAGGAAGGGCAACATGCCAGCAAAATCACAGATGCTGACTTTTCTTATCTAAACCTGAGCAGTTCTTCATAAAGAAACCCTGTTCAATTTGTTTGCCCTTTGTTGATCTTCACTGTCTTGAAATGGCTGCTTCAACAATTTTGTTCAGTTTTATTCTGGTGGCAAAAGAAGATGTATCAACTTCTGCATGCTTCCATCATTGACAACTAAGTTTTATTCTTTTAATTTTTAGTTTTTTTCATTTAAATAGCACTATAGTATACTTTTAAGTCATGATTGTAGGTCCACTGAGGTTTTGTTGTTTCTTTTGAAGGATTTATAGCCAAGTTTGGAATATATTGTAGAATTCATAGGGTAACATATTTTTTCTCCATTTTGAAACTAATTGCCATTTTAAAACTAATTTTGGCTTTAACTTGAAGAATCAAACATCATGCTTGAAAATTGTCAAGTAAAGAAATTCATAATGAATTTAGCTTGTCATTAGTACTTTCTCCCATTTTGTGATTTTTTTTCCATTAAAAAATGCTAAGAAGGAACAATTCTTCAATAAAAGAATAAAAAATAATATTTTTCAAAATGATATAGTTATTTAGACAAAAATACTTTTAGGAAATATTTGGAAAGTAAGTTAGCATTGAAGTTTCATCAGAAATAGGAGTAAATACAGTAGATTTTATTAAAATTATTAATTTTTCACTCAATTATTTCCTTAAGAGGAATACACCCTGATATGCTTTAGCTAATGGAATATGCCATAGTATACATTATATGTGAGCCAAAGTATCAGATACAGTTATGTTTTTGTCAGAGTCCCTTCCATGTCTATTCTCTACCAATAAAGCAATATAATTCAAGGAGGAACTTCTCTTTCAGTTTTTTTTCTTTTCTTTTTTTTAAATTTTTTTTTATTGACATCAGTTATTTTTATTTTAAAGAAAGAAAAAACAATAAAAAACAGTGGTACAAAATCTCAAAACAAGATTTTAGGAGAGTAACAATGGTTAGTTCATTGTGTATTGTTATTGCCAAAGTAGTTTCTCATATTACAAGATATAGGCAAGAAATAATAAGCAAATAACATAGGTACAAACCTCTTTTATTTTTAAGTCAACAGAAAATTGAAATATACTTTTTAAAGTTTCTAATACTAGGAGAAGATATCATACAATGTCTTTTTAAATAAATGGTA
The DNA here is from genome assembly GCF_000260255.1 of Octodon degus. Lineage (NCBI taxonomy): Eukaryota > Metazoa > Chordata > Mammalia > Rodentia > Octodontidae > Octodon > Octodon degus. The sequence goes on along the minus strand of NW_004524644.1, from coordinate 4,695,013 downwards.
AGTCAAAGATACAGTATAAATCTTAGAACAAAAATTAAGATTAAGCAATATTCAGAAAATTAAATGATTCAAAATCTCTTTCAGTTTTGACCTAACACATGCACACAAGATCTGCCAGGTCCACTCCCTAGTGGAAGACAGCAGCCAACCAGGCACTGTCAAGTAGTGCTGATCAGAAGTGAGTGATAGTGTTTTTAAGCTGCTGAGAGTTTGAATTGCTTCTATAGAAAAAGCTAATACAGGCATTAGAAATTGTGACTCTATAACAAAAACCTGAATTATTAAGATCAATATTTTGTGTTATTATAGCAATAAACTAAAACATCTTGGTAAGTTTTCTTCACATTTAGAGGGATGTCCGGGATGATCAGACTTAAAATACAGGCTATGTGGCTTGAAGATATGAAACAGGATGAACCTGAGGTCTGAGGAGCCCAACTGATTGCCAGGTAGGAGAATCAGCTTTGTAGGTGAAGATGCCCTTGACAGAGAATACAAGTAGTGCTTTCAAATATGAACTCCAAATTGTAGGTACAAGGGTTAGATGCTTCAAATTGAGGCTGTACATTTTCAACCGAGCTGCAATTTGAGTGAGAAGCTCCAGGAAACATATTCACAATGGGTAACAGAATAATCAGAGAGACTGGTTAATACTACATTAAAAGAAAATAGAAACGCTAAACTGAATTTTAAGGCGATATCACTCCTTGACAGATTTTTTAAAAATCACATATCAAGTGATAGTTACGTTTCTGTAGCATTTTATTCAATTGAGGTCACATTTATCTTTAGACATGATCATTCTGAAATTTTCAAGGGCTTGAAAGGTGAGCAGAGTGATGTGTTGTTTTTTTTTTTTGTTTGTTTGTTTGTTTAGCAGAGACTACAGGAAAGTGTTTGTCTTTATGAGAAGACAAGTTTTGCTCTTTATCAATTGTGGAACAAAACATATAAAAGGAATTACTTAACACAAAATCCAGGCAAAAGATGAGAAAAGGAAAAGAGTCCTACATCCCATTTTTTTTTTCCTCATTTGGAGTTCTTATATCTTACTGCAAAGTGGTATAGACCATGATGCAAGGAATTAAGAATCCTATGATCAATTTAATCTTTATTTTCAGAGAGCACTGAAACTCTCAAATTATCTATTGCCTCTGCTAATTCAGTTATTGATTAACTAAGAGGTGGTTCCTGATTTCTGAAAATTCCTAAATGGAGACTAAAAGGGGAAGGGAAGGAAAAGAGAAGCCTTTATGAGTAAAAAATGCTTCATTATTAGAAGCCTTGTATTCTGGAATAAAACCTAACAGTGACCTTGGTAACAGGCCTAAAAATCAATCAAGTATCAGATTTTAGAAATCCTCTTTCTCTATTACCCAAGGTCATAGCAATGACTCATCTGAAAAATTCTAAGCATTCATTGCTTGCAAAAATTATACCTATGCTATTTCTGAGAGATTTCTTTAAATTTTAAATGTCTGTTTTGCCACAGCATGATATCTCTTCTTTAGGGTTTGCCTATTTTTTTTTTTTCAAGTACTAAGTGATCTCTCACTTCTTAAACTCTTTTTCTAAATTCCTCTTTCAAAGTCTTTGCAGAATGGTATAGAATTTTACTGTAGAAAACAGTCTTAGAACTTACCTCTTGTCCCCTCTGTCACCAAATTCTAGAGAAGAAGAATGAAACCAAGGATCCTTGGGTTCCCAATTAGGCTCTAGCAGGTAACACAGCCCCACTATTATTCTGGTTTTTCTTCCTTCATTGAGATAGTTTGGGAAGACAAGATCTCACTACTGACCCTTTGTGGCAGCAAAGAGAAAAACATTTTCAACAGTAAAGTGAGCTTTTGGTGTTCTGTGTTTCTTCTGATTTGATGTTGATGACACTGACTTTTACTAGTCATTTAGCACATATGAATCATGGTATAGCTTCAAAATACCTTTCTGTAAATAGCAACTTCTTAGTGTGAATCAGGCTGGCTTTCTTATTTCTTCCTCCCCCAAACAGCTTTCCTGTTCACACAGATTTGATGCACACAGCATTGCCCAGATGTTTAGCATCTAAACTCATAACGTATGCATGGTACAGGGCAGAAGGCTTAGGATAAGGATGAGAAAAGCCTTACCTCTGGGAGTCCTGCTTGCTGTGGACACAGTTGGGAGGGTGGCAGAGGGGCTGGGAAGAGGTAGAAGGACAATCTACTTGCTGATGGCAACAAGCATTTACAGGTGTTTTAGCTCATCTCTAAATCTTAGACTGTTGGAAGACCCTTCTTTGGCCAGGAAATCTGTGGCACAGGTTTCCTGGCGAAGTGGAGAAAGGTGAAGTAGAGAAAGAGCCTATTGGCAAGGTCCAGTTCACCCCTGACTGCTTCCAGCCTCAAGGAGTGAAAATCAATTCTCAGGAGAAATCCAGAGGAGTATGGTAGGGCAGCAGTACACCAGCGCTGGACTGGTCCCAGCTGGTGTTGCCAAGAGGGAATAAACGCCTGGAATGTGCCCCCTGGAACAGCGATTCTGAAAAATTTCCAAAGCTGGAATTAGAATACAGCTGTCCTTGGGCATGACCCCAAAATAAACAAAACAAAGCCCTCTTTGAATCATAACCTTTGAATCTGACTCACACACCAGTCTTTTCAGTGTCCTGGGAAGGAAATTTAGGGATTGAGGATTAAACCAGGTGTTTTGATTTTCAGCCTTCCTTTCTCAGCAACTCCTACTCTCCTGAGAGTGGTTCAATTTTTTTAGACTTTGATTTTAAAGAAAGACCACTTTGTACCAGCAGGTTAGGGGGTTTGAGGTCTTGAAAGAGCCATTAGAAATTACTGTCAGCTCTTCCCTTAAAGCTATCTCTGCCCCAGGGACACATGGCCTGCCAAAGGGCCCCATAAATCTGATTACCCTCACCTTTCCTCTTCCTCCTTTCACATTAAAAATTACTCTGATTTATCAACGGCTTTAGAAAAGTTAAGAGAAATGAAACTGAACAGAAATTTCCTGCCCTCCACTGCCACTAGTGCACTGACGATGCACCTTGTGAATTATGTTTTCAGAGACTTAGAAGTGTCATAAGGAGCTGCAGCATATTTAGGTCATCTTCCTCCCCCTGCCACCTCCCCTGGTCCCTCTGATACCATAAAGATCCTCTAAGAGTCTTCAATCTCATATGCTAGAAATTCTCACCTAAAGGTACATGGCCCACGCTACTGATTCTGTCCTCTGTTGATTTGCAAAGCCCTGCCTTATGAACCTTGAAATGCAATATCTGCATTTCCTGTCCATAGAAACAGCCAAATGTATTCTCTTTCTTAAAATGCAAACTCATATTTTGACATCTTTCCCAGTTGCAGCAGCAGCTCCTTTACTAACTCGTGTGCCCCATATCCCCATTTTTGCTTCCCCCCTCGCCACACAATCTCAGATCTTCAGGTTATCAGATGAAAAGCGTCATTATCCTTCATCACTTATGGCAAGACTCCTCTTCCACTGAGCAGTTGTTTACAAAGGCAGTTAAGTGTGGACTGAACTGCATCACATTCTATCAGAGTTCCGCCCTTGTTTCACTGGGAAGATTCAGTGGTCTGTGGCTCCAAATGGTTTATCAAAATCTATTCCTGCTATCAAGCATTCTGGTCTCCTTGAAGCGGATTACAAGTTTCTTTATATCCGAGTCAGAAGGAACCAGAAAACTAACCAACTGAAATGGGGGAAGCCAGGTTTGAAAGACAGATATCATTAAAAGAGGAGCAGTGCCTAGAGGAGGGTAGGAAGGGTTATGCTTGGAAAGAGGACAAGGTATAGCTATCCGAGGGCAATGGCCCACACTGATGAAACTGAGGAGTCGCATCAATTGATAATTCCGAGGAAATTACCCTGAAGAGAACCCTAGTTAACTGGAGCTCTGGGTTGTGCCTGAGATGGAATACACAGACAATGAAAACGTCATCTGTTGTCATTCTCCGTGCAGCCTTAGCACACAGCAGATTCCAGGGAGTATTTGTGTAATAAATGAGGCGCCGGCCAAACTAACCCGATGTTTTCAAACACACTATGAAATTCTGTGGTACAGTCACTTCTGTGCACACACAGCCCCGACCTGACTTACAGGAGCATGTAGGGCATCAGGGGGTCACAGTTCCTGGGGCTGCACGCGGAGAGAGGCGAAGAGGAAACAAGGTCAGCTGAGCAGACAGAAGACCTCTTTGAGGTTGGTCTTGTGCATTGTGTGGGTCTTGCCCAACTTCTGAGGGTTCCACCTGTGGGCCCCAGGGAGCCCAGGAGTTCGAGTCCTGGGGTGGTAAGAGGCGAGGTTCTTAGGAGCAGCGCCAGTCTTCGCGCGCCCCTGTACAGAAGCCAGGTGCGAGCACGTTGCAGTGCAGAGATGAAATGCTCCCACAATCAGCCCAATGAGCGAGGTCCCTAACACAGCGGGGGCCCAAGGGTACCTCTGGGATTCCTGGGGTGCTGCCATCCCCTCATCAAATCACCCCATCAACTCCTGGCCCGCTGCTTTCCCGCTTGCGCACCCCACTCGGGGGTGGTCCTGGGGTCGCCGCGCCTCTTCGTGCCGCGGGCCCGGGCGGGGGGCCAAGGCGGGAAGCGCAGTGGGCGGGGGGCGCAGGATCCACCGCCCGCCCTCCGCGGCTGCAGCTGCAAAGGCGGTGGCAGCGAGCGGGGCGGAGGGTGGAGCGGAGGCTGGAGCCCCGGCCGGGAGGGAGGAGCAGGGAGGAGGGGGCCGGGAGGCTGTGCCTGGCAAGCCCGAGGGGTGCTCGGTGTTCCCCCGCCCTCCTTCCGGGAACGAGGATGCGGGCTCAGGGACTGGGGCTGCTGGGCTGAGGCCGAGGCAGGGAGCTGCGGCGCGCGGCTCCGCGAGGTGTCTCGGTGCGGCGCGCAGGGGGGAGGCGCAGACCGCGAGGCGGCGGAGGAGGGGGCGATGCCCGGGGCCGCCGCCGCCGCGATGCTGCCGGCCCAGGAGGCTGCCAAGCTGTACCACACCAACTATGTGCGGAACTCGCGGGCCATCGGTGTGCTGTGGGCCATCTTCACCATCTGCTTTGCCATCGTCAACGTGGTGTGCTTCATCCAGCCCTACTGGATCGGCGACGGTGTGGACACGCCGCAAGCCGGCTATTTCGGGCTCTTCCACTACTGCATCGGCAACGGCTTCTCCCGCGAGCTGACCTGCAGGGGCAGCTTCACGGACTTCTCCACGCTGCCCTCGGGCGCCTTCAAAGCCGCCTCCTTCTTCATCGGCCTCTCCATGATGCTCATCATCGCCTGCATCATTTGCTTTACCCTCTTCTTCTTCTGCAACACGGCCACCGTGTACAAGATCTGTGCCTGGATGCAGCTCACCTCCGGTGAGTGAGCGCTCACCGCCGCGGAGCCCAGGGACCTGCGGGCCCGGCCGGCCGAGAGGGGGCGTGGGAGGGACGGGGCGGGAGCCGCTGGGCGCCGGGCAACTTCGTGTTCCCGGCTGCAAGGCTAGGGGGCAGGATCCCCTGAAGCCGGAACCCGCGGGGTTCCTCAGCTCCGCACTGGCGTGGGGTCTGAAGCTTTGGTGAACCTCCCAAGTGCGAGGGACGCCACCCAGAGGGGCGCCACCCAGAGGGGCGCGCAGGAGGCAGAGCGGCTGTCCGGCTGGGTCGGCTGGGAACTAAAGGTGGGGGTCGGGGCTGCTCGGGGCTAAGCTAGGACTGACACTGGGAACTGAAAAGCCAATTTGGAGACTTACTGGTGGAAACAGCAAACCAGCCCGCTCTGCCTTTCTCTGGGTCTATTGGTTTCATGGCTTTGTTGTGTTGTGTGTGTGTGGTGGGCGTGTGAGTGTGTGCATGCGTGTGTGGTGGGCTAGTTGAAGTGAAACTGTCCTGGCCAATTACAGATATTTTATCGTCCGTCTGATTGCGAGTAAATCCTAATTCTGGTTTGGATCTCACCCTTTTAAGAAAGATGCAGCTTGGTGTGCTCTGTAGCAGTTTCCCCCCCGCCAAGCGCTCAGCTGTGCCTCCTCGTCAGGGAGCGGTTCTTCTTCAAACAGGCAGAGGTCTCGAGGGAGCCAGCATTTCTCAAGATCTCCTTGGGGGAAAGTGGCATCAGGGAAGCGGGCAAAGAGCAAGCCGTGTTCGTTAGCATCTCTGATCACTCTGCTGTGCACGCTAGATCGCTGCGTGCTGGAGAGTATGAAAGTACTTTTTTTTTTCCCCCTGAGCATCAAAGTTGCTTCCTCACCCAGGAGGGACGGGGAGTGCATTTCCTGATGGCTTTGAAGAGTCCTAAAACAAAACTGGCTCCGATGATGTGCCGTTCTCCCTGCCGGCCACCTTGCGTGCCCTTCTTTCCCAAGTCAAAGGCTCTTGGATCCTGGGCACGTTGGTGAGCCACACTGTCCGGCTCCTTTTGATCTCCACACCCGCTCTTTCGGGTGTGGAGATACAGTGAATGTCCTAGGCAGCTAAACTTTCACATATGCCATTTATTTTACTGTTCCATTCTTTAAGGATCTTAAAGATTTGTTGTTCGCCCTGTTCCTGGAAGGTTTTCTGGGGACTTGGGATTGAATTTGCTTGAGTTTACCAGCTTACCAGCCTTTGAGGGTCATTAAATCCCTAAAGGTACAGGATAACAACATTAAGCTTCATAATCTTCTGTCATTATGGTGACATAAACGCTTGTGGAAAACTAAGCAAACTTGTTTGGAACTATTTATTTTGTATTAAATGTGTCTTGGCTGTCTTTGATTTGCATTTACTGTGAAAGTGTGTGTGTAAAAATCCAGAAATGAGCACCAGCAGCATCCCATTTGCTCCCTAAGCCAGTGTCCTCCTGAGATGAGAGTTCACCTTCCCCTTCCACCACCGGCCCCCAATTCCCTCCCTCTGTGTGTTTCTACATAATGTTAACTTCCATGAGCATCCTAAGAGCAGAATCACTTTGAGATTTGGAATGAATTCCTATCTTATGATTATTCTTGACACTGAGCTCTGGTTTGACTTTGAAAAGAACAGGACAAATAGGATGCGGATGTTTTAGAAAAAGATTTGACCCTGCACAGCTAATTTTAATTTTTCTGAGTTAAATGACCTATTTAGACTGGTGATTCAAATGAGATTGTTTTCCAAAGGTCTGAAAGTAATTTGCAGATGATTTTTTAACAATATACTATGAAATGTTTTACTTTACAAGATTATTATGCTCTCAACCTGCATTTTCAGGGCAAGAAGAAAATTACTTTTCAGAGAGCATTACCAGCTTTTAAATTTATACAAACTACAACTGTTACAATGCTGTGTTTCTTTCCTTTTCCTGGAATAGAGCACAGAAAAATCATTTGCTGTGAGTTCTTGAAATTTAATGTCATATTTTCAGGCATTTAACATAAATATACTATTCTGTTCCACAGCATGCAAAACATGGTGATACCTTTGTATGATAGAGGATAGAATCATATTTACTTCCTTTGGGGAAACTAGCTTTTTCAGTAGCATGCTTTAAAACTTTATTTGTAATGATGTGTATTTTAAAAAGAGGACTGCATTAGGATGACAGGTTAAATAAAGATCGCAATTATATTCACAGAGTTTTCTTTTTTTAAAGAAATGAGGTATGTAAGATGTTTTTGAAAAACATCACATTCAGCTTGGTTTTCAGAGTTTTAAGTCACATAACACAAACAAGAAATTCAGCTAAAATGTTTTGAAAGTCTAATTTCTGACCTTTGCCCTATTCTTCATCTGCATCACATAGGCTTCTATGTATTTAGTTTAAGTATCTTCAGTAATCTCAACTCTAATTTTCTCAATATGAAGCAAGAGATTTAAGGTAGCAGTTTCTTACTAGAGACTAACCCTCATTAGAAGTCAAATTATTAACTTGTCTATTTAGCTATCTAGGCATTTTACTATCATAACATAAATCAGAGCAATTCAGACTATAAAATGCTATATGGAATGATACATTAAGGTGACAAAGCAAGAGATCTTGTGGCAATACATTGAGAATTAATCTTTTGTGCTGCAGAGCAATAAACCAGAAAAATGACTTAATTTGTTGGACCTAGGAATACTATAAGTCATCTACAGGGGCCTGGCAATAATACAACTCATCCATTTAGCAGGATGATACACATACAACTGTAGACATCATTGTGAACACCTTACCCTTTACATCATTATCAACCTCAGGAGAGAGAAACTAGGAAACAGTGCTAGAGCTGAAATAGCATATTACTTTTTGACATAATCCTGTACTTATGAATAGTTTCTAATATAAAAACTGAAGACATAAAAATAATATATAAAATAGATAATTATAATGGTGCAAAACTTTCCCAAATCTACAGACTCCTTCAGAAGAAAGAAGAAACTTTCCTGTTGTCTGCTTCACTTGCACCAAAAAGAACATAGATCTGTAATTAGCCTGGTAGAGTCATAAAGTCTAGCATTTCTTTTCCTTGAAATAAAACAGTATTTCAGTCTGTTTCCAAGTCTACAAATAGCCAGATCTCATAAAGATGGTTTGTTTATTTTGCTACCAAGAAATCTTGCCCACCATTGTTTCCAGCACCCTATATATTCACTATTTGGGACCAAAGAAATCTTTTCCTTTGTATATAAACTAAAATATTAAAGTAGAATGTAAGTTTCTGTGTCTACAATGGATTTCTTGGTGGAGGGCCAAAGATGGGGAGTTATTCCTTTCATGTGGACCCAGGTTGGACTTTCTCCTTCAGGAGGGATAAGTGCAGCACTGCATGACATTCCTTGGATTCTGCGTCTCTCCTCATTATGAGTGTCCCCAAAAGAAGGGCCACCAAGATGGCAAGCTTTATGGTAGGTGTTAGGCTGAATTGTTTAGTCACTTCCCCCGAGCTTAGGTCCCCAATTTCTGTAGCCATCTTGCTTTCTTAGGTTGTATAACTTTGTCATATTGGTGAGATGTGAGTCACCAAACATCATCACTGTCATTGCTTAGCCTCAAGGGGAGGCTTTGTGATGTTTTACTATTTCTTCTCATGGAATCCTGGTATTTGCTTATAGGTCTCAACAATATTTAAAATTAAGGACTGTTTGTGAGTTTACTGTCTATCTTGTTCAGTACATTGAAAGTACCCTAAGGATTTATTATTTTAAATATGGCAGAGTCCAAGTACGTGGATTACAAGGTTAAAAAATGCAGGTGGGAAGCCTGGCTCTGACATCATGTGACCTGTGAAATTAATCTTTCTATCTGTCCTATGAAAAATAGGCATGTAATTATATAATTCCCAGGATTTAATGCAAATATTAAATGAGCTCGTGTATATACTCAGTGCCTTGCTCGTAAGCAGTCATGACAGTAGCGCTACCATTACTGTTGCCGACTTGCTATTATTGCTTGATCCTGGCACACCGCGGTTTCTCAATGTTTGGCCTGGTGGATATTCAAAGTATTACTGTGTTAATGAATAAAAAATGATTAGTGGGATAGAGAATGAAAGGAAGGAGTGACCTGACAGTGCCCATATATTGCAGTGAGAGAGAAACACTCTGAAAGTCATGACTCCCCCTTCTCAGTGGCGCCATCAGGACCATGCTGAAGAGCACCTTTAATGGCGATGGGGGTGATTTGACAGCCTAACTTGTGATAATCTTTTTCCCAAAGGGAAGCTTTTCTGATGTATATGTACTCATCTTTACTGTAACACTGGGAGATGTTCGGTCATTGTCTCAGGCTTCAGGAAATCCTCCCTTACTCTTTAGAGACAAAAAAATCACATCATTCAAAATGGTGGCTTATGTAAAGATCAAGAGAGAGGCTTTCTTTCATGAAGAGAGGGAGCCTGGTGCAGGTTGGATTTTCCTCATGCACTTCAGGAGCAATACAGACTGGAGAAGCAGGTAGGTTTTCTGGGCCTTCCCATCTCTTGCTTCTGTGCAGACAGACTCTTGCTGGACTCCAGAGAGCATGGCCCACCTGCTCAGGTGGGGCAGTGCTGTGGGTGTGGGTCTGTGAAGGGGTGCTCTGAAGATGAGTTTGGGATTTACCCAGGTGTAGATTCCATGTTCTGCCCAATCACCACGCCTTACCCTTTTATCTAATGTGGAGAAGTAAGGGTGCTTAGCTCCAAGTGGGGTGATTCTGTCCTAAATTCAATATTGTGGAGTGTCCCCAAAGACCCTTTTACCCTACAGTAACATTGAAAGACTTCTCTTGGGTATGGAGGAAGACTATGTACTGCTAGTGAAGGAAGTTTTTGTTTTCTAACAACACATTCCGCTTATTATGTTGCACATAATAAATACCTACAATTTTATCTGTCCATTTGAAAAATTAACATATTGTTAAAAAGATCTTTCTATTTATAAAAACAAACTGGCAAGGAAGTGATTTGAAATAATTTTAGGAACTATATTTCTCTTTCTTACATGTACCATGACAAGGAATGTGACAATTGAAGCAATGTGAGAAAATACATTAATGTGGATGTCAAAACAAACACTTTTTAAAGCAGTTAGACTTTACGAGGGTATCTGTGAAAACTAACAGGTCCCGTTACTCCTGTGACGTACTGTTTGGAGTTTGCCCCACTCCCCTTGTTGGTGCAAGGCTGCATATGAAACAGCTCCTCCACTGTAACATCAACAACTGCTTCTATGGCTACATGCAATAAACCATAAAAGCCTGGTCCAAGCATGGAGCATCAGATTCTGAAGACGAAAGCACCTATTCTGTACTTGCTTCTTTTGTTTAGAATGATGCGGTGACTCAGTAAAGAGTCCAGGTGGCCAGGTCAGAATATTACACTTATTTACATACCTCAGAAATCTCTGAAAGCAAGCCAAATTTTAAATGAAAAAATAAATAAATGAATAGCAGAGAGTACAGCTAGAGTTGCAGTGTGTGGATCAGTGCACTCTTGTGTGTGCTCTGAGGAGATAAAGCTGTGGGAATGAAGAGAAGAGAACCTGGGATCACACTGATGTGAAGTGAAGAACGCACCAGAATTCTAATACAGGGACTTAACTAGTGATAACTGAGCTGTGTAAAGTGTAATTTCCATAATGTATTTGAACTTTAGGGGTCAGCACCAGCTTTAATTAATGTGAATTTTCTTTATCATAATGAGTCAACTGTAATGTTTATTTGATATGAAGACCAGTAAAAGAGCTGACCTTTATTCCTAATAATAACAAGAAGATATTAATAGTGACAGAAAGAAGCTGCTTCAAATAGCAAATAGTAGGTAAGTAACTTGATGACTTAAACATAGTGTGTTACATAAAGTCGCTGCAGCATTTCAAAAATAGAAAAAAGCTAACTTTCCCCAGAATCCTGAATGTTCACATAGTTATTACCATAATTAAAAGCATAAGCTTGAGTTGTTGTTATTATTATTATTACTATTATGGGTGCTGAGAATGGAACTCAGGGCCTTGTGCTTGCCAGGCAGGAGCTGTGCTGCTGAGCTACATCCCCAGCCCAAGCTCTTAAATTGTGACTATGATTCTGTGATTCTCCTGTGGGGCCAGGTAATAGTAACATTTATAATTTAAATAGTCCTAAAAGTAATCTTGAGCACCTTTCTCAGCTCTTTTGCTAAAACAAAAATGGGTGGTTTGTGAGAGGAAGATAAATAATTTTTTGACCAATATAGACATAAGCCGTGTCTGACTACTATTGTACAGAATGAAAGAGAAAAGAAACCTGAGCCTTTCTGGGGTAGACACACTGGCAGGAATTCCTATACCTGACTTCTGACATCTTTCCTAGCCTCATGAAGCCAAGGTCTGCAGTCGGGCTACCTATATGAGCTCAGCAGGAGAAAAGATTCTAAATGTTATCTAAGTGAAGTTAGTTTTCTAATCCCTTAATATTTGAGATTATGACTTTTTTTTTGGCAGAACCGGGGATTGAACTCAGACCCTTACATTTGCCAGGCAAGCACTTATTCTACTGAGCCATCTCCCCAGCCCCTGAGATTATGACTTTTCAATGAAAGGGCAAGTGGAATAATGGGGAGAGGCAATGGTAATGAATGATAGATTTGAAGAAAGGCCTTAATTTAGAAGCAGACATGTAAAGCCTAAATAGTCAAGAGAGTTCTGTACATTTTTTGCCCTATTACAAAGTAATATCTAAAAGAGGTTTGAACAGAATATAGCTTTAGCCTTAGAACAGAATGCATCATAGAGACATTTATTTAAGTGCCTAGAGGCCCCTTTTGGAAATCTTCTGGAGAACGGAGGAGGAATGTTTTTTGCGTGGCCCTTAATTGCTTTCGATGGAGACCAAAAGCCAGGTGCTGCAGAGTTAAGATGGAAGGTGTGCATCCTCACTGACAGGAGGCCTGTCATTTGACAAACAGGAAGAGAGATCCAACTGTGAGGAACGACAGGGACAGAGAAGAACGACAGTAAAACTAAATGAAGTATGAAAAGGAAAGAGAAGATGAAATTTAAGGTTGAAAAGCCTGCTGAATTTGACATCATCAGTGACTTAAATGTGTACTGGTATAGGACAAGCACAGAATGAAAATGTGCATTCTAATGTGTGCAATTCTCAATTACTCAATTATCAAGAAAGAAAATGAAGGCTTTTTCCTCCATACGGGAAATTATTAGACACTAAGGTCAAGCTCTTAATAGGAACAAATAATCAAACTTCTTCTATGATGGATGAAATGTTGAAAGGATTAAAATTGTAAAATTTGATAATGAGCATTTGTATCATTTCTTTTTAAAAAATTTAGTTATGCATTGTGAGGCTAAATTTCATTCTGTAATATCTTCAGTGGTAAAAGGAACTCACAGTGATATTTCAGTAAAAGTATTTACAGAGCATTTTAAGGTTATGCAGAGTGGTACTAGATGAATTTCATTCATCTGAGTTTCAGATTATTAATAAACACTGCTATTGTGCATTTTCACTAGTTAACTGCATGCTTACATTTTTAAATCTTTCAATTATATTTATTTATTTTGCATGTACACATGGCATAATTTAATCATTCCCACCACCACCCTCATTGCCCCACTTTCCCGGCTAGTTTCACATGCTATTTTTGAGGGGGAAGTTTCAATACGTATCATGTATTTTGATCATATTAATATCCTCCTAAAACACGCTTTTATATTCCCTCTTCTTCTCCCTTCTTCCCTTCCTTTTGTCCTTGTTTTGTTTGTTTTATTTTTGAGACAGAGTCTCCTTATGTTTCTGTATGTACTTCAGGCTGCCCTTGAACTCATTTTGTAGCCCAAGCTTGACTCAAACTTCCAGTTGGTAGTGATTTTCCTGCCTCGGCCTCCCGAGTGCTAGGATTGCAGGTGAGTGCCACCATACCGAGTTCTTTTGTCTCATAAATAGCCTCCCTTTTACTTTCTTGTCATCTCTTTTTGATTCCATACATTAAGAAGAATGTGATTTTTATCTTTCTGAGTGTGGCTTATTTTTCTGAACATTTTAACCAACTGATTGGACATGGCATAGTACTGGCAACTTGACATGTTACAAGGGCCTTTATAAAGAAAAGAATGCTGTGTTATAATGTTTTAAAAACCATAGTTGGCACCTTTTAATGACTAAGATATTAGTTTAGTAGATAAGGATCAAAATTACAACTTGGATTAAAGTAGACTAGAAAACATAATTATCTAAATGTAATGCAGATTATAAGGGTTTATCACACCTTATTTTCTAAAATGTTTACAGTGCTTACACGCATGCTATGGGCTAGATTGTAATTAAAATGTGTTTCATGTTATTGACTATAGTCAAAATATTTGAAAGGCACAGAGAAAAGATGCTTGAGAAAGAATGTACAAAAATAATTATCTTTGAAAATTTTTGAAAGATTTACATTATTTATAAATAATTTGTATTGGAAGGTAGATTAGACAAAGTGTACCTGACCTAATGAGTTTGATATATTTTCCTTTGCTTGCCTTCATTTCTAACTTTTATTGCTAATACACCTCATTTAGATTGTGGGTTAATTGAAAATTAGAGTTATTTTCCCAGATGTGATTTAATTGGCTTTCTGTGCTATAAACATGACATGGTCCACCTCTGAGCGGCAATATAGCAAAAGGAGCAGTTTATACTTTATTCTTTTTACTCTCTTCTTTTTAATTTTTTGACCAGTTTTGCCTGCTTATGTCTGGTGATTTGAACAACTAATTTGAAGGCGACAATATGCAATATAGCAACCTTTGTTGAATTCCTATCATTTTGTTTAGTGAAATTCTGTATCATTTCTAGCAGTTTTTTATTTTATTATTTTTGTTCTCTTTAAAAAACAGTTCATAGAACCAAAGACTTAACATAGGTCCATTTTATTATATGTATAAAAAATTGTATCTCAATCAATAAATACATCTTTAAAAATAAATGACAGATATGAAAGCCAAGAGAAAACAAACAAATAAACAAAAGAATATTTGAACAAATGACCCAAACTTAGTGCCAACTGGATGTAGAAAATTGAAAGGGTATTAAAAATCGCTGACACAATCTCTAATTTTTGATAATGAAATAATAATGGAAGATACTATTGACCCCCTACACTTATAAAACCTTTAGTTTATTATATTTAACTCTCATGACAATATGAGGTCAGCATTGTCCTGTCTGTATTGTAGTGAAAGAAACAGAGGCCTAAGCATTGTTCAAAGTCACAACACCAATATGGAGCCAAAATCAGACTCCCTTCCTGTCCCACAACCTATTGCCCCTGAGTCTGAGAGAAATTAAAACTCTTACGAAAGACCAGGAAGATAGCTCAGCAGCACCAGTGCTTGCCTGACAAGCACAAGATCATGAGTTCAATTCCTGGCACACACACACACACACACACACACACACACACACACACACACACACACATCTTACCAAAAGAATAGCCTGGTGAAATTAAGACTCCTACCCATCTGAGAGATAGCTATGAATGTGCCATTTATACCATTTTATTTTGCCCCCAACCTATGTGTGTATTCCGATAAAGTTTTCAGTATTCATATTCACCATTCTATATCATCATGATGGGAAGGAGCTGCTATTTACAGGAAAATAGTCATCTATCATCCAGGTATTTTCCAGACTTGCCTCTTCTCCTCTTTAGGTATGGTGAGGTATCCACCATTCCATCTTTTTCATTTCTCTAACCTACGGCCCAGGCTTCATTCTTTTCCATATTGTCTACTTGGTTATACCTCTGCTATCACTGATGTCATTAAGCTTAGACCCATGAATTCCTACAGGATGAGGAGAATGTCCACATTACTGGCTCTGGGGCATCCGTATCTGCCCTGTCTCAAATGCAGAAATGTTGCTCATACTAACTTTGTGATTGAGAAAAACAGTGTTGGTGGAGAGGGTTCTTGCATCACAAATACAGATCTAGAGAATGCAGTCTTTCTCTGGAGGCATCAAGGTAGGAGAGGAAAACTGACAGTATGGTCAGAATATTTGTATCTTGACTTGGCAAAGTAATGGCTGCATGATTTAGAGGAAATCATGTAATTATTCTTGACCTTTTATGTTCTTGATTTTGTTTTTCTAAAGCTTATTGAAATTTTATTTCAAATAGAGATTGTAAGTTAAGAACATTAAAATTATGTAAGGTCTGGTACCCATGTGTTACTATTTATTTATCAAGGGTTTCTAAAGATGGAGGGAGGGAGACGGGTGTGGAGGAGAAGGGGAATAAAAACAGAACATATCAAGATGTGTTATGTACATGTTCTTTCTCTCAAAGATGAATGAAAGCTTTGTGTGTTTCAAACCTGGACTAATAAAATAAGACTTACAAAAGAAATTAAAGATTAAGAAAACAACCAAAGATAAATGAAACTGAGACAGAAAGGAAATAAGGAACAATGTGAGACAAGTAGGTATCTGGAGTAAGATTTCCTCAAACTAATATAACTGTAAATAGGAATGTCTACCTTCTGTGTTCTTAGAATTACTGAATTAATACACATAATATATTCAAAACTGAATTTAGCACATATGCACTTAAAACTGTTAGCTAAGGCTACTCCTATTACCACTACCACAGCCATCTCCATCATCACTGCTATGACTCGTAAAAGGTTAGGGTTGGAAGAGCGGTTGACACTCACAAAATGTAGTAAACAGAGAACCGAACTTACATTGTACAATCTAATGAAGGAAAAGTTGGTATCATAACTTCTATGCGCCTCACCTAGCTTATTCTAAGGATCAAAAGAGATAATGGCTATGGGTGCCTTTTATAAACTGCAATACTATAGAAGTGCCACTGTCATGCCTATAATGGATTTCGTCCATTACTAACAAAAGCTCTGTATTCACTTACGAGTTTAGCTTTGTGTTAACAGGTCTGGCCCTTCCATTTCATTTATCTAGTATAATGATTCACGGTAACAAGAATGGATCTTGGAGATCATTTGGAACTTTAAACTTCAACAGAACTGTCTCTAAAAGAGGAAGCCGCATTTTGAAAACTGCATGAACCAATGTTTTGTGTCAAGACCTAAGCACTTAGCATTCTCAAATTCCTCCAAGTGATGAAGAAATATAATCAAGTATTATCCAAATTATTTTTTCTTCACAATTATCAAAAGCAAAAATTCAATATTTTTAGTCTCTAATAACATCATGCAATAAATTAAAAGCAGCATTTTTCTGTGCTCTTTTAAATATAGCAAAAATATATTGAAAAGCTGGTTTCTTAATATTAGCACTACATCTGCAGATCTTCCTTTCTTTCTAAGCAAGGAAATATGCGGAAGTAAAGATTATATTGCTGAGTTTTTCATTGACATGTTAATTCCTTTCATTTCTTTAGCTTTTCTAAAGTATTAAAACTACTTATTACTGTTCTTATTTTGTTTTAGAGTCATCAGGTTTTTATAAAATTAGAAGATCATTTTGCTATGGCTGCGTCTGTGCCTGTGAGCCAAAACAACTGGATTGAACAGGGAGTGTGCAAGTTTCCTTTGCTTTTCACATATGTTAAGCTCCCTTTTGTGGTGCTGTGTCCACAGTTGGACGTACCATGAGGTTGCCAGGAGAGTTCGGTAGATGAAAATGCTCAGTCAGAATCTTCACTTCTGGGTACCTGGTGAGCAAGCACTCTGCTCTTCCAGATACCGTCCAGTGTTTTGGAAATGTGTCTCCAGGGAGGAGAGTTAGGGTGGGGAAAGGGTGAGAACCACCCCGCCCAGGTCCACAGTACTGAAGACCCCACCTTTGCGGACAGGATGGGCTCTAGAGGAAGCTCCAGCCCTGTCAGCTTTTACTTCTCAGAACTTTGCCTTTCACGAGGTCAAATCCAGAATTGCTTTCTTATTGGTATTGCTTCTAGATAGTTTCTTAGAGGATGGAGAATAGAGGATGAAATATGAATGATGAGAATGAATAGGAAAAATGGATCCATCAGGTTACATGTAGTGGAAGGGAAAATTCCTCTATTCAAAAGAAAAGGTTAGCTCTCCCTGAAAAAA
>NW_004524644.1:4658111-4677448 GCF_000260255.1 Octodon degus | reverse complement strand
GCTCAGTAGAATAAGTGCTTGCCTGGCAAGCACAGGGTCCTGAATTCAATCCCTAGTACCACAAAACAAAAAAAAAAAAAAAGTACACATTAGAATTAAAACAAAAAATTATGAGTAATACAGAATTTCACTTAACAAAGTAATATAAATTTCCCATTATTTGTCATAACACATGGCATTATCTTCCAACTAGTTATTCATATTATAAGATACATGATGTAAAATTTGAAGGAGAAAGAAAGAAAGAAATGCATAAGAAATTTAGAAGACAAAATTATAAACAATTGAAAAAAGGAGACAAAACAAGTTAAAGCATTAATTCCTTCTTCCACAAACCAGCAGAAATCCACAGTACAGTTGTCCAAACCATCCTGCTTACATACATAGATAAATCTCTTTCCCCTACTCCCTCACCTGCCCTTCTTCTCAAATCAATAACTCTTTCCCTTTGAATGAGATCAGTCTCTTTTCCCAGTATCTATTGTACCCTTCAGATTCCATTTTTTTTTCTTTCAGGTTCTCACACTAAGGAGACAATATGATGTTTGTACATGCAGATCTGATTTATTTCACTTAAGAATATGTTTTCTAGTTGCATCCATTTACCGACAAAGGACTCAAATTTCTCCTGTTTTATAGCTGAATAATACTCCATTGTGTAAAAATACCACATCTTCCTCATCCATTCTTCAGCTGATGGGCATCTGGGTTGTTTCCAGGATTTAGCTATGACAAATTGTGCTGCTATAAACATAGGTGCACATACATCACTGTGGTATGAGATTTTCAGTTCTTCTGGAAAAATACCCAGTGGGAAATAGCTGGCTTGAGTGGGATCTCCAATCCTAGCTTTGGAAGGAATCTCCAGACTGATTTCCACAGTGGTTGTACCAGTCTGAACTCCCACCAACAGTACAGAAGAGCTGCTTTTACTCCACAGCCCCTCCAGCATTTGTTTTTGGCTGACTTCTTGATGTTAGTCATTCTTTCTGGGGTCAGACGGAACCTCAGCATAGTTTCAATTTGCATTTCTTGAATGACCAATGATGTTGAACATTTTTTCATATATTTACTTGCCATTTGTATTTCTTCCTCTGAGAAGTGTGTATTCATCTCAGATGCCTATTCTCGGATTGGGTCTTTGAATTTGGGGGGGCCTGATTTTTTAAAAAATTCTTTACATGTTCTAGATAAAAGGCCTTTGTTGGAGGGACACTCAGCTATTATTTTTTCTAACTTTGTAGGTTTTCTTTTTACTCTCTTTCTCCCTGAATGTTTCTGCAGCCCCTAGCCTTGATATAAAATTCCTTGAAATCATTTTCTGGTGTTGGTCAAAACTTTGAAGGAGCTTTTGTGACTTGAAGTAACCTACTTTAAGGAGGACTTAATTACTATGATCTTCCCCCATCTGGATATTTTGGTGATAGTTTTTAAATCTGGGGCTGGACAGATTGGAATAACTTGGGCAGGTCACTGGAAATTGCAAAGAAAGTCAGGAATTTAAAGCTACAAGATTCTTTTTTTTTTTTTTTTTGGTAAGGGTCTACAGGGTGTTCAGAGTCTCACTACTAGATCGGCCTTGTATGATCCACCTGTTTACAGCCTCCCAAGAGATGGGATTACAGGTGCATGTCACCACACCCACTCTTAATTGCAGTCTCAGCGCACCCCGGGATTGGGGCCAGCATGGCAGGCCCAGTGATCGAGCCCATGGCCCCTGCACTTGCTTGCAGGTATTTTAATCTGCTGAGCTATTTGGTCAGCCTTTAAAGTTACATGATTCTAAACAGCCTTTTGACCTTGGTGGTTATAAACTATACATTATGATTGATCCATGCTGTAGCCTTGAACATATTTTGAAAACTAAGACAAGAGAGCTGGAAATTCCATTTCCAGTGAAATTGAAAACCTTAGGGACCTTCCGAACTTTAAAAATAATATTTACAAAATTTCAAAACATGGACCACAGATGTAAAACTTGTAAGCAAATAATGATTCACATAGGCTTCTACCCACATAATGTAGATTCCATTTTCTTTAAAAAAAAAAAAGAAACTACAAAAAGAAAAGAAATGACCCTCAGCTTCCTCTGCTGAATGCCACACAAAGGACACAAATTCCATTCCACCCCCACCCTGATTGGGACCTAAGCACAATCAAAAATACTTTTCCTTGTGCAACATCAAGCCTTTTTATTCTATCCTATACTCAGAGAGCCTTCTTTTTAATCCTCACCAGAATTCCTCTTCATTCGCTCCAATGCCCTTCCTTGGGTCCTTGTGCCTGCCACACTAACTGTGCTTGAACAGGTCAAATGTAAATCCTGAAACTGCTGGTGCTCTAATACAACACTATGTAGCCTACTAGCATTGTTCTGGGACCACTTAGAATTTTTTGACTGAGTTTTGTGTGTGTGGAACAAAGAGGAAAAGTTCTGCAATCAATACAAGTTCATTTGACAGGGGCTTTCTCTTTCCTTTGTGCACTATTAAGGAATTGATTTTTAAAAAACAGGTTTCCAAAAAGCCAACCTAATGATTGTTGGTGATGGTCCCTAAACACTAAAATTTGAATTGTAATAGATTTTATTCAGGAAAGAGAATGAATCCCACATGTAACTCTTCCTCTCCAAGTCTCATAAGAACTTCAGTCAAAATTTATCCCTCAAACATGTTAAAGTCTTACCCAAGATCAGTATAGAAATAGTATTTAGAAGAAGTCAAAAAAAAAAAGAAGTCAAGATTGAACTCACGTAATGAAAGAGATGGCTTTTAAATTTTCTTTTGTAGTTATTATGTTGCTGTATAATATATAGCCTAGCCATGATTTTACCTTGGAGTGTATGTGCCCATGTGTGTTTGTGTATGTTTTAGAGTATAACACAGTGATCATTTATGTCCCTGCTGCCTATCGTCCTGGTTGTATCCTGCTCCCATCCAGATGGGCCATTTTTGTGAGTTTCACGTTATTACTTTACATTTCTTCAGAGCTTTATCACTAGTTAGTACTAATGCATTCCTAACAAGTTGTTTAATTTTGTTTGTTTTTAATGTTGCGCCACTAACATAATGTGTGTCCGACATTTTTATTATTCCTAAATTATTAGTGTAAGGAACCCCCTTTATATTCTTCTGTTGGCAAGAAGTTTTAAATTGTAAGCACGTGTTGAATTTTACTGAATATATTTTTTGCACCTATTTATGTGATCAAATTACTTTTCTGAGTTAATATATACTGATGTGATGAATTATAGTACTGGATTTATTTTAATGTTGAAGGAATAAGGAATTGTGCATTTAAAAATTACAGTCAGTTTTTCCATAGTTTGCGAGACTGTCTTTTCTAATTTATTATCTTAAAAACATTCTCATGGGTGAGTTTTGTCTTTCTTTTTCACTTGTCATGCTGTCTTTTTGATATCCTAGTTATATAAGATTCAGCAAAGTTGAGATGCCTCTGTCTTCCTGTTCTTTGAAAGAATTTGTATATGATTGGAATGATCTGTTCCTTGAATGTTTCATGGAGTTATTGAAGCCCAGGGTTTCTTTGTAGTTGCTTTTAAACTACTGATTACATTCCCTTCATTCTTATAGAATCGTTCATTTTCATTTTGAGTCAATTTGCAAAGATGTATTTTTCCAAAAAATTGTTCATTTCACTTACATTTTTGAATTTATTGACATAAAGATATTCACAATATATTTCATCATCTATTTGTGTCTTCACTACTTGTTTTAGATCAATTTTGTCATAAATTTGTTAGATTAACTTTACCGCTCTTCCTCATTAAATTCCTCTAATTCTAATTCTATCTAATTCTGTATAATAATAATTATTACTTTTTTTTTTTTGGAGACAAGATTTCATTATGCAGTCCAAGCTGGCCTAGAACTCAAAGCAATCTTTCTGACTCAGCCTCCCAAGTGCTGGGATTACAGGCCTGTGCCACCATGCCCCATGCTTTTTAAGAATATTCTTTCTTCTATCTTTATTTATTCTCTCTTTAAGTTCTCAATTAATATTTTAGCTGCTATGAAATTTTATGGAAAATAAAAGCCTATTTGTTGACATAAGTTGTTAGTATTTTTTTTTTTTAACCAGGAATAAAACTCAGGATCTTGTGCTTGCCAGGCAGGCACTTGTGCCACTGGGCTATATAACCCTGTCCCTACATAAGATTTTGTGAAGAGGGTATCATTATAAATTTTGATCCAGAACTTCATGAAACCACCTCAAATATAAAATGAAATGAGAAAAATGTTCATGAAGGAAAACTGTAGTTATTGTAAACATTTTATAAATATCATAATGGCAGGCCTTATGTAAATTGTGCTTAGTGTTGAATTCATGTTTAATTATAATATTTATAATATTTTATATATCCTATTTTTCTTATGTCATATAAAAGAAATATTTTTACAAAGTTATATCCATATGTAAATGTTTTTCTTTTTTTTTCTAGCAATTGCTATTTTATTTTTTTGCGGTACTGGGGATTGAACTCAGGACCCTGTGCTTGCCAGGCAAGCGCTTACTCTACTGAGCTATCTCTCCCTGGCCCACAATTGCTATTTTAATAACACAATTTTTATGATAAGAAAACAAGAAGAACCAACTTTCAACCATAAGCTATCAGTTGATACCCTACAGGCAAGTGAGCAGTAGTGCTTAATCACTTCTCTGGGTTTTTGAGTTGTTCTCTGTCTTGCGCCTAAGGACCTCTCATACTTTACTATTCTCTCAATCATGCATATGTTTTGAAAGTTCTGATTTTTTCCAACTGTTTCAGGTGCTGTATTTGGCAGAGTTTTGGGGTCAGATGGCCTGCCATGGTGCCCCTAGTATGACTGTGGAGAATGCTCACTTGGCCTTGTTTCAGTTCTATGGCTGCATGAACTCTAGACATCAAAGTACCAATTCACTTATTGCTGAAAGAGGAACAGGATACAGAAAATGTGAACAGATACATGCAAACTAGTAATAAAGTCTGAACTACTCAAAGCCTATGAACTGTCCACAGTGAAATTAATGTCTTTTGAAAGTTAAACTATGTATTAGTAACAAAGGAGTGAAGGATGCTATTTTCAATGATATGCATGGAATGTAGTAAGTTTCTCTTAGTTTTAATATAAAAATACTAAATTAAAATACAGAAATACTATAATCTGTTCTCAGTTTTTCTGTTATTTTTTCAATTATTCACTTATCTTTCACCATTGTATGGCTCATATGTGTTATTAGAAAAGATATGAAAATTGAAAAGCTTCCTACTGTTGATGCTGTCTAAAAGATTAGTTTTCTTAGGGCTGGTCAAATAGCTCAGCGGATTAAAGTGTCTACAAGCAGGCTCAGGGGCCAGGGGTTCAATCCCAGGGCCTGCTGTGCCAGCCCCTCCCCCGGGAGCCCTGAGACTGCAATTGAGACTGGGCGTGGTGGCACACACCTGTAATCCCAGCTCTTGGGAGGCTATAAACAGGCAGATCACTGAGTCAATCTAGTAGTGAGACCCTGAACACCCTGTAGACCTTTCCCTACAATACACACACACATGCACACACACACACACACACACACACACACACACACACACACACACACACACAGAGATTAGTTTTCTTCTTGGTATTGGAAAGAATGATCCATTACTAAAACTGAAAATGTGGAGGCAGCTATATGTATTAGATAAGTTATGTAAGCTCTAATGGCAGAATATCTGAGTTTGTGTGCTGGCTATTTTATTTATAATATCATTGTATGGCCTTGGACCAATCTCTTTGTCTGTGCCTCAGTTTCTTCATCTGCAAAATGAAGATGAAAATAATGCCTGTCTCATGTGTAGTGCACAGAAACCATTCATAAATGTTAGATGTGGGCTGGGGAGGTAGCTCGATGGGCTGAGTGCCTGCCTGGCAAGTGCGAGGACCTGGCTTCAATCCCTAGTACCACATGACATTCTGGCCCTAGAACCCAGGTGTGCTGTGCTGTCCACTCAAACCAGGTGGTCTCAGTGATGGAGAGGCTGAGACAGGAGGATCATTAGGAGTCCAAGCTGCATAGGCAAACCCTGTATGAAATAAATAAATAAATAAATAAATGATTTTTAAAAATACATTAGATCTTAGTATCACCCCCCTCACTGTTATTGTCATATCGCCATTCTGGGAAAGCACCCCTGGGAAGAATAAGAAATGTAAAAGGCTTGGTAAGTTACTGTTCCACAAAAACTTCAGGTGACTTCACTATTTTATTTCTTTTGTAGCCTGCATTTTTGCCTCTGTCAACACATTGCTACTCCGCTTCTTATTAACTAAGTTCATTCTTTCCAGTCCTAAGCTTTTATGGGAATTTGATGATAATGAAGAGAAAACAGAGGAAAGTGAGGGGGTTTCCTTGGGTGAATGCCTTTTTGGCATTCTTTTTGGACTTGGGGATCTGCACAGTGGTAGTTCTGGGGCTAAGGCAAGAAGTGGAATAGTAGAGCTTGCGATTCTCCCTGATCTTTGTCCTGGGAGCCTACTGGGGATAGAGATTCTGACTGTTCTGTCTGACATTGCAGCATTTAGTATCTGGGGTGCTTGTTGGCTTTTCCCATACTCTAAACTGATACCACAACCCAAAGCTGTATGCTAAGAACAGCTATAAAGTAGGTTTCTCAGCTCTTCCTAGAGGAAGAGTCAACAGTGTGATTTCTCCCACAGATACCTGCAGGAGGAAATCTTGTCGTTTTTGTATGATTTAAACTCTGTTTAAGAAAGACAGTATTTATTTTGAATTTCAAAATAATCAACTATGAAACAAATTCCCTTATGCTTTGATATCTTGTGTACATGAATATGGAATGACGCATAGGCTAAAATCATACATGAGGATCATACTTCAACACAAAGAAGAAAGACATGACAGAAGCGAACAAACCTATCATCTTCCTGTATAAACCTTGCTTAAAAGCAGATTATCTTGCTAAAAGAATTTCTTTCCGCTCTCAGCGTGCCAGGCAACAACCACAAAATCTGGGAGGTGAGTGGGGAGGGTGGATCTAGAGGATGAAGGGAAAGGACAGCCAGGCATAGCAGGGCAGTGGGAAGCGCTCAGCAGATAGGACCGGCATGTGGCAGAAGGAGCCGCAATCTCATCCAGTTCTCCCCACCTCCCTCCTCTTAGAGACATTTATGCAAGAGAAGCACAGTCTAAAGAGAGGCCGAAGGATGCCTCCTTCCTCTGCTCCTCTCTTTGTCCTTCTCTTCTCCCTCTCTTCCTTACCTCTTTCCTCTTTCCCTTTCTCTATCTCCTCGCAAGCCTGACTTGAAGTTCTAATTCTCTGGAGGACAAAAACAAACAAAACGCATAAGGTATAAATGGAAGAAAAGTATCTTACAGGTAAGAAAAGATCATTTTATTGGAAGCTCGTAAGAGAACAATACAAAGTAATTTTTTAAAAACCTCATGCAAAACAACCTTCAGGGTACAATAATACCATTTTGGTACTTTCCAGGGTATAATAAAGTAGAGTTATAAAAGATGACTCACAATTATTTTTCTTATAATGTAATTGTTTACCTTCTTCATTGTTGTTGTTTTTAACACGTAAGTAAACCCTCAGAAATAAGAAAGATGCATAGAAACTTGGATGAATTTTAAAGTAGATACTAAAAGATAAAGAAAACTGTGAGGAAATGAAATGAATTCTACAGTAAACCCCAGACACACAAGGAAGACTTTTTATTATACAGCACATGCATGTTGCTCACAAGGTTTCTCTTAGAAGATGCTCATTGTACTTGATTTTGAGATGCCTTTGCGATGTCTGGCTGCTATGGTAACTGCGATTTTATTAAAGACTAGCATTTATAGTTCATTAAAATTTCTGACTTGTTGACATCCCATTCTTGATTTTGCCTAAATTTAACCTATTTTCCGTTTTATCACGTATTTGAAATAATCTTACTTTTTTATGTATTTAGTACAGGGTCTACAGGGTCTCATTACACAAATCAGACTTGTAGTAATACTCCTGTTTTCAGCCTCCCAAGCATTAGGATTACAGGCACATGCCACTATGCCCAGTTTCATTCAGCATCCTGGCATGAGGCTGGCATGGCAGTCCAGGGATCAAACCCTGGTCCCAGGGCTTTAATCTGCTGAGCTATCTGGCTGGCCCTTGAAATAATCTTACCTTTTGGAAATGTCTGCATTTCCTTATGTTTGTGTGTATGCTGTATTTTTTCATTATCATGTTTGGGTAAGGATTTCGTGTGATTGCAAAGTAACCCTTTTGCCCACAGTAGTTCCATTTACTGTGAGGTTTGCCTATGCCAAGGATTGCCCCAGAGCTCTATATGTTCTTTTATTTCATCCTTACAACACCATTAGCTATTCTTATTGTTGCCATTTCACTGATGGGAAAATGGAAACATGAGAGAAATTAAAGAATGTTGCCCAGGATCACAGCTAGAAAGATGCTGTTCTGTACTGCAGCCTCTAGTCATAGGTGACTACTTAAATCTAAATTTAATGAAATTAAGTTATAAAAATTTAGTTCCTCATTTACAGTAGCCACATTTCAAGTCCTCAGTTGGTCCATGGGGCCGGTATTGGACAGTGGAGCGCTGAACATTTTTATCATGGCTAGAAGTTCCACTGAACAGTGCTGTCAAGGGAACAATGAAGTAAGGCTTCTATTCAGGGCAGGGAGGTAGTTGCAGAGTCCAGACTTGGAGCTGGGCTGTCTTATGTTTCTCCTCTATTAACAGTAAAGGGACAGCTGTGGAAAATTGTAGGTAATGTCAAGCTGCAGAATAAAAAGCAAGACAACTGAATAGAGGCTGAATGGACAGTTCATTATTTCATTCCACTAATGTTTATTGAACCCTTGAAAAATGATAGGTACAGATGTAGATCTCATTTGTAATGGAGTGCTAACTGGTGATCAACTTGTTACTCAGCTGGGTGTGGGAGGCCTGCCTGAGCATTGTTGCTGGCAGTGTAAGTGGCAGAACTGGAGAAGAGCAGGGAGAGCCTATTAGGGAAGCTGTTTGGGGGAGCTGTTGGAGCTGTTGGAAGCTGTGGTTCTCTTGGGCTCTTCTGCTGGAAGATCTTGCATGCTGGCTTTCCTGATGAACTTAGCTGTTTTGTTAAAGCACAGATTTGGGCCCTCATTGCTACTGAGATGACTATGGTTCATTTTGGGGGAGCTCTGGTACTCATCTTGAGCATTGTTTCCTTGCTCCAGGGGGGAAGATGCCACACAGTTCAGCCTTCTTAAGAAGCTTGTTGCATTGACTTTCTTGATGGCAACTCAGCTTTCCTCATCGCTGGAGGAGCTTGGGACCTCCCTGTTGCTGAGGATGGCTGTGGTACCTTTGGGGGAGCTCTAGTGCTTACCTAGAGCATTACTTCCAGTTCAGGTCCCTCAGCCTGCTACCACAGACCCTTCATCCTGCTGGCATAGACTTTCCAGCTGCTGCCACTGACCTTTGGGCCTTTCCAGTGCAAATCCATGAAGTGGACCTGTATGAGACATTGCTGTGGGCTCTTGGCACCCAACTGAACTTGTGGAAGGCATTGTTATGAGCTCTAGGTTTTCAGTTGGACTCAGGCTGGATTCCTTGGTCATTGGTGTGTGGACAGATTTCTTGCACTCTTGTATATTTTTCTTTGGGTGATTGTAAATAATCTTGTAAAACATGTCCTGTATTTTATTGTTCACCTTGCAAAAACCCCAAACCACAACACCACTCTACCTGGGACAGAGAGGCTGAGACATCACTATTGAAATCATCTCAAAGTTGGTGGTAAGGGCTATGAAGGAAGACCTTCTGGGTAAGGATGATGGGAGTGCATCAGAGAGGGTCTCTTGCATAAGAAGAGACCTGAGAGAAAGAATATCCAAAGAAGTGAGAGAGGAGCATTGCAGGCCATGGACAAAGGGCAGATGTCCTGAAGGAGAAATCAATGAATTTAGTTAATGTGTTTAGTGCAGCATAAATGTCAGGTGTCTGAAGAAATCCTCTCTGTCATGACTGTCTTATTTGTTCAGACTTTCTCACCCTTGGTCCAATGCTACCCTTCTTTTCCAGTTCTCATATATTTTCCTTTGGGTCAATAGAGCCCATTTCATTTCTTTGATAACTGTTATTCATCTTGTAGTTTTCAAACTTGGGGACATAAAGAAAATCATAGCACCATAATATACCTTAATTTGTCCTGAAGAAATTGTGGTTATTTGTTTGAAAAATCTTTTTATTTTTCATGACCTTTCCCTGGTAAACATGAACAGTTGGCAAATCAGAAGTTGCTATATGTAAAGACAAAACAGTAAATTTATTTTTAAAAAAATTAAGATAAGGAACCACAATGATGTCTGAAATTTTACTTCTAGATTTAAGAATCTTAATGAAATGCAAGTTTTGATTATGAATAATTTAGCCAAACATAGAAAAAGAATTCCAAGTCTTTGAGGAAATTTAAAAAATTCAAGATGGTAATAAAATGACACCCCTTAAGGGTAAACCATCTTTTATTTTACAAGTATTAGGACATTTGATCCTTGGGGCATGATATCTGGGAATTTCCATGGCAGCCTCCCTTCCTGCCAACCACATCATTCATCTCTTGGTCTTCTTCTTAAGTCTAAGTTCATACTTGTTTATTAAGATCCAGTACAACTGGATAATTAATTTCTTCATGTAAATTCAAGGAGAAGTGAATTAGTACATATATTACTTTTACATTTATATTTCAAACATGTTACATATGACATACTTTTAAATATAAAGCTTTTACAATCAAACCAATTATGATAAGAGTTCCATAGATATTAGCTAGTATCATTAATACTTTACCTAAGCAGGGCTTTACCTAAGCAGGGCTTCCTCGCTGCAGCCTTTTCTACCTTATTCAGGTGGCTTGGCTTTTCCAACCCTATTCTGATGTCCTGGACAGTTCATGCTAAATGCTTACCTCTTTTGGTGACACTGCTGTTCTAATCCTCCTAATTCATCCTGCCACTTCCTGATCCTAAAAACCCTTTAAAATACTGTAGTGCTAGGCACTGTTGAGGTTTCATCTGCTTATGACAAATATTTTATATCCTAAAGGAAAACATTCAAGGCAGAGAGTAAGCCTGTTTCTCCCCAGGATGGACCTTTCTCCATACATTCCCCTCTGTGTAGAGCAGGTCATGTGGGCACATTCCCCAAGTCCCTGGCCAAGCGTTCCGGTTCCAGTGAGCATGAGTGGGGTCCAAGTAGAGGCAGCTATGAGTTTCTGGCTGCTCTTCCAGGAACAGTCGGGGTTTCCCAATCCCATTGAAAAACAATCCAGAAAAACTCGAAAGTTGGCAGCTAAGATAGAATGAGTCTCCAGCCGTACTGGGTAAGAGCCTGATTTCAGCAGGGATCCTGGGAGGGCTACCCAGAAAGGCTGCTTTTCCCTCTGCAGGTCTGGCTAGCTCACAGAGGCTTCCAAAGGGATTGAATTTGCTGATTTTTGTTTGCACTGTATTTGTGAGGAAGCACTAAATCCTTGACATGCTCATGAAACCAGACATTTTGTTCATTTTGTGTTATTAAAATAACCAGTACACTATGGACTAGTCTATGAGAAAGTGTAAGAAATTTAGCAGTTGCTAATATTGGACAATTTTATATTTTAAAATTATCTGTGCTTATAGGCAACGGCTTGGAGCAAGAGCAGCTAGGTGTGCTGAGCTGCTATGGTGTGGTGTCGGAGGAGACTAAGTGGGGATGTGCGTGTGTGTGCAATGGACAGTCATTTTCGCAAAACTTATTAGTAGTCTGGATTGAATCACATGAGTCCTTTTACTTGTGTTTTTTAGGCCTTGGATTGTGTCTGTGTTCTTGAAAGTATATGAATAAATAATTCATTTGTATGTAAATAACAACAGAAGAACCTTTTGGCTGGAAATATTTGAAGAATGAGAGTAATTTCTGTAAGATAAAAGGTGGTTCTTTAGAACTCCTAAAGTCTGAATATGGTGTCTTAATCAATGCCTGACTAACCTACAGTTAAGCTGTGAGCATCAGAATTACTTCAAAGGATGAGTAGACCTGCAGTAACTCCAAGTGGTGTTAGCTACTCCTGCTTAAGGAACATGGATTATCAGAGAGTAATGTGGGCTGCTTTGTATTCAGCATATTTAATTTTCATGATGCTTTTTCAATGTTGATTTCATTATTTGCTAATGACTTAACTGAAGCTCAGTGATGTTGTGTGGCTTGTTCAGAGCCACCTACCTGCTAAGTGGAAAAATAAGGCTAGATTTCATGTTTTTCTCTTCCTTTACAGCCCACCTTCTGTTAGTCTCTTTTATCCAATTCCAGCATTTCTCAATTTAATGGCTTCCTCACCTACTGTAAAGCCATTGTAATGAGTCTTATGCCGTTTTGTTGGTATAGATTCTTGTAAAAAACCCAAATCCTACTTTTTTGTATTCCTATGATTTGTATTTCAATAAATGGTATTCTGTTATGGATTTCTTTCTCTTCTTGTTATTTATTTTCAAATGTCTCCACACAACACTGAGCATTGAAGATCCGTTGTCTAGCTATCTGTACTCCTAGTTTCTTGTTGCTCATGGCTGTCCAGTACTCCAAGATTATAGTCACCACATTCATCTGTCCACTCCTGTGGTGCTAGGTGGTGAGATTGCCCTTAGATTGCCTCCACACCCAGCAGCTCTGCAGCAGGCATCCCATTTCGACTTCTTGATGAGCCTGTGTGGGCTTGTTGCTGGACATAGGTTAATTTGGACTATATCAGGCCACTGTGATGCTTTTCAGCCCATTTTAACAATGAAAATCCATCTTGATTTGGATGCTAAGTATTTTTAAATTGATATATAAAAACTGTACATATGCATGGGGTACCATGTGATGTCTTGATGCACACACAGACTAATCATATCCATCTCCTCAAATTTTTTTAATTTTCTATGATTAAAACACTTCATATCCTTTTCGGATTTTTTGAAATGTATACCACAATATAATGATATTGTCTGTAGTCTACTATGCTGTAGAACACTGAAACTTATTTTACCTGTGCAGCTATAACTTGGGGCCTGTTGAGTAATCATTTCCATTCTTTGTTTCCTTCTACTCTCCCTAGCGTCCGCTAAGTACCATTCTAGTCTCAATTTCTATGAGGTCAACATTTTATTGGTTCTACATATGAGTGACATCATGTGGTCCTTGTGTTTTTGTGACTGGCTTATTTCATTTAACATAGTGGTGTCCAGGTCCATCCATGATATATCAAATGATAGGATTTCCTTTTGCTTTGGGCTAAATAGTATCCCATTGTGTACATGCACTGTAGTTTCCGTATCCAACGCCAGTTGATGGGCACTTGGGTTGTTTCCATTTCTTTATTTTTGTTTGTTTATTTATTTATTTATTTATTTATTTCTGTATTTTAGGGAAAGGGTCTACGGGGTGTTCAGGATCTCACTACTATTTCAGACTTGTAGTGGTCCACCTGTTTACAGCCTCCCAAGAGCTGGGATTACAGGCGCACACCACCATGCCCAGTCTCAATTGTCATCTCAGTGCGCCTCGGGGGCAAGGCTGGCACAGCAGGCCCGGGGATCCAACCCCTGAGCCCTGTGCCCACTTGCAGGCACTTTAATCCGCTGAACTATTTGGCCAGCCCTTTGTTTCCATTTCTTGTCTACTTGGAATATGACTGCAATCAGCATGGGAGGTCAGGTATCTTTTTGGCACACCAGTGTCATTTCATTTGTGTATGTAACCAGTAGTGAAGCTTCAAGATCACATAGCAGTTCTGTTTTTGTATTTTAGGGAACTCCATACTGTTTTCCATAGTGACTATCCTAATTACGTTCCCAACAACAACAGACAAAGGTTCCCTTTTATTGGCAACTTTACCAAAACTTGTTATCCTTTATCTTTTTGACAATACCTGGATTGAGGTGATACCTCATTTTAGTTTTGATTTGCATTCATCAGTGACACTGAATATTTTTCATGCACCATAGGCTATTTACATGTCTTCTCTTGAGAAATGCCTGTGTAGATCTGCATTTTGAATGAGGTTGGTGTTTTGCTTTGCTATTGAGTTTCCTATACATTTTAGATGTTTACCTCTTGTCAGAATACAGTTTACAAGCATGTTCTCCCATTCTGTAGGTTAAGTTTCTCACTCTGTTAGTTTTCCTTTGCTGTGAGGAAGCTTTTAGTATGATGTAAATCCTTTTGTTCTTCTTCCTCGGTTTTTGGTGGAACTGGGGATTGAACCCAGGACCTTTGCACAATCTATTACACAGTCCTGTTTTTTGTATTTTTAATTTTGAGGTAGGGTCTTGCTAGCTTATACAATTGCCACAGCTGATCTCAAATTTATAATTATCTTTCCTTAACCTTCTTTCCTGTTCTTTTGGGGTCTCTTACATGTTTTTTTCTCATTCTAGTGTCTGAAGTATTTCCCCTATTTTCTTTCAGTAGTGTCATAGTTTCAGGTCTTAAAACTTAAGTTTTTAAATTCATTTTGGGTTGATTTTTTTTTTTTTTGGTAACTGGGAAGATAGGGGTCTAATTTTTCTACATGAAGATATCCAATTTTATTACCAGAATTTCTTGAAGAGATTGTCCTTTCTTTAATGCTTATTCTTAGCACTTCTGTTGAAGATCAGTTAGATATGGATGCATCTGCTTACTTCTGGGTCTCTGTTCATATCTGTTGGTCTCTGCATCTGTTTGTATGCTAGTACCAGGCTATTTTAATTAGGGCACAAAGTCTCCAACAGTCAAAACGAAATTATTACTTCATGCAAATAAAATTGTGTTTGTCAGAAAATACCTTACACTGTTTATAAACTTTAGTTTTACTTGATTATTGGAAGGTCCTTCTTACATGGAGCAAAAATCTGTCCTGTACAGTTCAACTTCTTCACTAAAGCATGCTTTCCATGACTGCATGCAAAATGTATAATCTGTCTTTCAGTAGCCATTCTGATGAGGCTAGGAGTGTAGTTCATGTGTATCTCTTTTCCACAGTGTCTTGTTCCCAATATTGCCATTTCATTGGTCAAATCTCCTACAACATAGTTCTTTCAGTTTACTACACTGGGCTCTGAGGTTGTATGCATGCTGGAAGTCTATACCTCTCTTCAGATGCAACATGAGAACCAGCCTGTTTCCTTGGCTGTAATTGATGAATAGCCCAGATGAATTCTCCCCTCCTCTGACCCAAGCTGTCTACTACCACAAGAGTGATTTGAAACCAAGTTAGCTATTATCAGGTACATTTGGACTTGATTAACAACTGCTTGCTATCTAGTTACTCATCTGTTGATCTCTTCTAACAAATATATATATGTTGGATATGGCCACCATAATTTCTAAGCAAGAGAATCAAAGTTATAAATGATAATATTGCTTAAAAATCCTAAACTTGTCTCCATAATCCATCCCATACCCTCAAAAAGCCTTCTACAAACTAATACTCAGAAATAAGTGTAGTATATTTTAAGGGATTGGAGACAGTCTGGACCTGACACTAGTACAAAGCCTCTTTCTCCATTAGCTTTTATTCCAGATGAATTAGTAAAACAAACTGAATCTGTTAAAAATCTGACCTAAGAATTAGTATATTTTACTGAAAAGGCACAGCCAATGGACCCTCTTATCTTAATAAGAAATATGTGATATAGAAAGGTAAATTTTCAATGTGATATTATATGTGGGTGCATTACACAAATGTACCAAATTAAGAGATAATTTGTGGTAGGCATTAATAACAAAGACAGAATGAAAGATTGTAGGACAAGTGTAGCATCAGTAAAATGATTGTGTTAGGATAAAGCCTTTGTAAGAGAAGAAAACATATAAAAAAGCGTGGAAAATGTGTTGCTTGCTACTTAACATCATATATGCATGCTTGCTTAGCTAAGGGGAGCTGATAAGAAAAGGGCCAGAATGTAGGCATTAGGTGCATGGAGAGCAGATAAAATAACCTTTTACTGTGTTCCTCTATCCCTTGGTGTTCACTACAGGTTGCCCCTGACTACATACAGAGAAAAGGGTCACTCTTAAAGTTGACCCTTAAATTAGGTGAGGATCAGTGTGAGAAATACATGATAGAAAGGAAACCAAAAGCATGAGAAGATAAGATATGTGAGCCTGGACTTGTACTTGACCCTTCTGGATCCCTCCATTTTCTGTCATTTCCAGGAACAGGTTCTTTCTGGTCACTGAAGCTCAGAGCACATGCATTGTCCTTTAGCTTGAAAGGGAAAGTAGATCAAGTGGAGAAACAGACAAGACTAGCAAACAAGAATCCAGGACTGACCTAAGCAGGTTAAAGATGGACTCTTTTGCTCCTGTTTCACCCCAGACACCTAAAACTTAATTCCTTTCAGAAAATAGCCTCCCTCAAGACTCTGTGCTAATCTCCTAGGAGCTCAGAGATCCATGATATATCATCCCTGTAATCTGAAGGGAAAGGGATGGCACTAACACATGGATGATGAAAACCAAGGCTAGAATTGCCAAGGCGTACAATAGAATCAGTGTGATAGAAGTTCAGTGGGAAACCTGCACATTTAATTTAGGGACTTGGAGTAAACTGTTGAATAGATACCCTTTGAGCTGAACTTTAAAGGATGATTTGGATCTCTCACAGGCCAAGATGAGCAAGAAAAAGTACTTTAGAAGGAAGTCCCAAGTGATATATGCTGGCAGAATTCTTGTGTACCGAACTGAGAATAAAGGGATAAAATAGTAAAGCCATCTCTGTATTATGCTTTGGTGGGTGTTGTAACACTGCAGGGATGGAGCAGTCTCATTACTGTGAAGTCGTTGCATCTTTGACGAGTCTTGTCTGGAATGGGCAGCCAGCTACCAAATTAGCAAATGTAAGTCTGAACCCAAGATAGAGCTGGGCCTTTTTCCTCCTCTTAATGACAGTTAATAGTTGTTAACTTGGGACATCTGGGAAAAGGGCTATTTAAAACATCAGTTTCAGACAGTATATGTTTAAAACCTTGTAAGCATTGACTTTTGGAGGGATAACTTCAGAAGACTGGAGAAATAGAAATGTTATATATTTGAACCTCCCTGATCCCTCCTGTACTACCCGAGAAACAAAATCAACAGAAGATATATATTAAGAGATGTATTCCAAGAAATCAGCCTGTAGCATTGCAGTGAGTGGCTGGGAAGTTCTGGATTCCATAGGCAGGCTGTCAGGAGGGGTGGGCTGGAGCTCTTGGGTTGAAGTTTTCTTGTTCTTCATCTTCAGAATGGCCTCAGTTCTTTGTAGTTCACAACTGATGAGCAGCTCCAATCACATCTGCGAAGTCCATAGCATCCCCTAGACTGATGTTTAGTTGAATAAATGGAGCTGTTGCCTAGATAAGGTGACACAAAATAGAACACCGCAGGCCTGTAGACTGCCCCGATGGAAGAGAGCACAGACAGACGACACACACAGTGGGATCAGGAAAATGGAAAGCCACTGATTAAGAGTGTGAAGTTTCCATTTACAGATCATGCAAAGTCTTGGAACTAGATAATAGTGATTATGAGTGTATTCAAAATCATCTAGCTGTACACTTAAAATGGATAAAGTGTAAATTTTTTGCTATGCATATTATACCACAGTAAAAATAATCAAAATTTTATTTGATTTGACTTCAGTGGAGCCCAAATTGGAACACATCTCACTGCGGGTCAGTAGGGTAGAATTTTAAATTACCAGATCTGTATGCTCACCTTGGCTTTAGCAAGGGATTCAGTGGCTCCTTGACAAGTGTCAGCTTCAGCTCCGTTACCCAGTCAAGATGGGCGTCACTCAAACCTGTTGTTCTGCATGTCCAGCTAATCCCAAGAGAGTACAAGCAGGCTTGACTCAGATGACCCGACAGCATACTGAGTAGTAAAGATAAAGTACGACTGGTGGCTTTCACTGAGCTGGTGATGGAGATCTTCAGACACAAGAATTTTTTGTTTAGACCATGCCAACTGGAAGAATGATCCTGAATCTCCAGCCTGGTAGAAAGAAAACTGAGATTTAGCTGGTGGTTGTACTTGAGTTCCGGGGAATATTTTACCGGCGCAACTCTTTTCTTCTTGATAAATTCTTTTCAGTCTTGTTCTTTATCAAGAGCTGTGATGTGTGGATCCTTTCCTCTGTGTATAGCATAAGCTCTCACTCTGTGTACAGTGGCTGTCAGCATAATGATCCTTTTGCAATGGTGACAGTTCAGAGAAATGTTTTTCAGATTTGTTGCTACTGACAGATGTAGATGAATTCCCCAACAGAGTTATGAAAGCGGGCCTGCTTTTGCCCAGCACCAGGGAGTAAAAGGGGCTGTCCCCTGGGAGAGGCTGCAGTGGTTGGGTGGGCCTCCACGTGCCCCAGCGTCCTTCTGCCCCACACTTCCTTCTTCTCCCCGGGGAACAACACATTCATGTCTGCTGCCCTCCATGCAGAGATTCCTCCCTGGGATGTTTCCAGCTCTTTTAGATGCTGAAATATTTGAAACCACTAAGGAGGAATTTATTTACTTCCATTAGTGGGACTTCAGGCGACTGAAAGAATTTTTAGAAAGCCCTAAATTTGGCTTCATCTGTGTCACTTTATGAGTTAAAAGTGAAGCTTGAAATTATTATTAGCCATTATGTGTGATGTCGTTAACTGATTTCAGCTATTAAATACAGATTTTAGTAAGATTATTTTTTGAGCTATGAATGTTCCTGTCCTAAATGACTCAATGCACACATTTTTTAAAAATCTGACTACTAAATGTTATAATTTTATTTATTTATTTTTATTTTAAAGAGGAAAGAAACAAAAATGAGAACAAAGACAAAAACAAAGCACCATTAGACAATAAAAGTGGTACAGAATTTCAAAATAAAACAGGAAATTAACAATGATTGTTATATTACATATTGTTATCAAATTTGTTGCTCAAAAAAAATTGTTGCTCAGACTACCAGATATAGACATGTAAGATTGATCATCTAGTTAATTTAAAATTTAAATCAGTAAACTGACTTTCTAAATTTATGATATAAGGAATTATATTCAAAACAATAAATATTGAATGTAATAATACTATATTAATAGATACATTTAATGAAATCTGTTTCACAATGCCATATTTCTTCAACATATCAGATTGCCAAAGATATATGTCAAGAGTATGTAATAGGAGACCCAGTCCTAGCCCAGGTCCGGTGAGTGTGTGGAGAGTTTCCTGCTACCCTGCACCGGCGGGACCAGTCCCAGCCCAGGCACAGCGTGGGCCGGACCCTCTCCCACCCCCTTGGGCCGCCCCACACCACTCTGCC